>NC_086444.1:913654212-913954212 GCF_028390025.1 Pseudophryne corroboree | reverse complement strand
AAAATTCTGAAAGCTTGCAAATTTGAAAACTTCATTGAATATACCATTTGAGATATCAGTGCTACATTCATGGCTCCAACCTGTTTTGTAAAATGTAACCTTAGACTGGAACCAATTTGACTTGAGTGAAAGTCCTTTAGTCAAGTATTTGTGGGGTAAAGACTGGTATGAGACTGCAAGGCTTTAGTAAACATGGAATCAATCAGACTGGTGAAGGTACAGACAAGGACTAAATGGCAAAGTTTCAGTACACATGTATTCACTCAGACTGGTGAGGTACAGATAAGGACTAGATGGCAAGGCTTCAGTATACATGGAGTCAAATCAAGGAAACAAGGCAGTAGGCAATGCAAGGGATCAGGGAGCTTGAGAGGATTTGAAGTTATGACCTTACAGCAGGAATGCACTTCAATAATCAAACACTGGATTGCTGGGCTGATCTCCCTTATAAAGGAGATTGCCTGTCTCTGGTGGGCCAACAGTGTGGTGTCCTGGAGGCCTTGCCATCTGAACCATGCAGTCCATTAGGTCAGGAGACAGCTGTCTAGAACCCCCAGCAATCGACTCTGGGGACAAACAAGTAGCGCTCCGGCCACTGAGATCAGCGCCATGTGTGACACTCACATAATTATTATCCAGTGCAAACAATTCTGGACTCTTGTATTCTGTAGGGAGAGAAATATAACAAGGTTTCCTGTAAAGTAGTATCAAAAGAAAGTACTTTATTGATTCTTTCATTGTGAACAGCTTCCTGATTGTGCTCTGATAAACCATGTAAAGCACCATGTGACTCGCCCCCAGCCTACCCCTTTTTTGGAATGTGATAGTGTTAGCCCTACACCACAGGAGGAGAAATAAAGGGCTGCTGTGCCATAGGTGTAAGACAACAGAATAACAACTACACCCAAATTTGCCTGTATATGCATTGATGCTGGTATAAGGAGTAATAAGTGAACTACTGTGTCTTTCAGGGTCCACCTAAGAATGAGATCCTCTTTCAAGCTCCTTCTTAAGAAATTTCAGTTCATGCTTTTCAGAAAAATTAGTAGCCTGAACTACTAGAAATCTCTCCAAGAGAAAATGGCCTTGTGAGGAGATTGACTTCATTATGAATAAAGTTTGAAATCATTTACAATCAACTCACCATTTAGGAGAGAGTTTAAAATCAAGATGGGTGATCCTAAGGATCCATACCTGAACAGACCAGACCACATTCCAGATGGATTCATGAAAGAAGGGACTTTGCAGTAAGAATCAACTAAGCAGGCCAGAGGACAGTCAAAACGAAACCAAATATGTTCCAAAAAAAGTAACTGTGGTGCACCAAAGAGGGTAAACAAGCTCTCACTATTATGTCCTGAGAGACATTAAATATTGTCTACAAAATGTAAAATAAAGCCACTGCTCCAACTACAATTGTTTTGTGAGGCCAATGTCACCTGCAATACTCTGTCTGGGACTGTCCATTGCGTCCAAGAAAGGGTACCACAAAAACATTTTCCAACTGAAAAACTTTAAACAGAAACAGAAATTTTGTTGGTGTGGTGCATAAATGAACAATAAATAGTGTGATATTCATTAAACCATCATGGGACTCATCTACAGTTGGATGAAAAATACAATATGTGACATTTCGCTCATTGAACTACTATTCTATCTTTTTTTCTGTGCATAATGCAAACTGAGACAAATTTTACTTTTAGGAACTCCTACCACTAAAGGTTGGATCAGGAAATTAAGGGAACATGCAAGTGCAGCCAAAGTACATTATGGGCATGTTTAAACAAAATGTTTCACATACTGACTATAACATAGACCGATATATGCCTGTTCAGTGGCAGATGCAGGTGCTTGACCCCTGGTGCAAAATGCCATCTCATAATTATGATGAACAGTATTCACTTTTGATTGGCTGAATTTATCACTATACTACAACTATTACTGCATTGTAACTCTATTGCAATATGCATGTTATGGTATGTTTGCATTATAACAGTGATATTGGCAATTTTTTAACAGCAATTAAGCGGAATTACATTTTGTCTTTTAAAGGGAAATGCGCTGGATGTGTGTAATGATTTACAATGACAACAATCTTTATTTTTTTGTTTGCGTCTTAATCTAATACTATTTCATACAGTTAATGTGACTTTATTCATTTTTAATAACGGCCGCACCTTCCAAAATGAAGATTTAGTAATATCCCGCTCACCAGTTTACTGTAGTCGTATACACATTAGGGATAGTGAGTTACATAAATTAGTTACACAGAGCAGTGCTATGTTATAATTAAAAGTCAGCTACATTAATAATGAATTGTAATTATTAGTAAATAAGGTTAATGTTAGATATGAAGTTTTCTAAATATTTGAAGTATACTTCAGTTCATGTTGCTGTCCATTTTGTGGTTTCTGAATTATTCTCTGACTTAAAGAAAAGTGTCACATATATTTTAAGAATACAATCTACAGTAGGCTATGTAAGCAGAGATACATTGTAGAAAAAGTTAATACTTATAAAAAATGTGTGTCATTTCATAATGTGGGGGAAGATTAGCAGGCCAGTAGGCCAGTCACTGAATATACCCCGCAGTTCAAATGCCATCAGAGTGGACTGTCACTTGTTATCATTGTCAGATATTGTTAATGATTCCTTACAGTATCCGAACATCTCAATGGAATGAACAAGTCATTTGGTTTCTCACCTTTGACACAGATTTGTAAGCTTAACCTTAAGAATCAGTGCGTGAAAGCACTCTCACAGAAACCTAATTGTAAGTGATACATTATATTTTATATCACATTATATAAATATATATATATATATATATATATATATATATGTTAAATGACCATAATGTAATGCAACTATAATGCATGTGCACAAAATTCAGAACTATCCTGAAGGACTACTAAACAGAAGAAATACTGCTTTATCTTCTAATTATCAGATTATTTTTCCAGTTTTGAACTTTTCAGCATTTGCTTGCCACCCAAGTGGGATTTTGCCATCGATATCGGCATACAGGCTCTATATAGTCATACCGTGGGGAAAATGTAAATTACTAAGCCTTGGAGAGATATAAAGTACAAACCAATCAGCTCCTAACTGATTGGTTGGTACTTTATCCCTCTCCACTTCATCTCTCCCCAAGGCTTAGTACATAGAACTCCAATTTGTACATCTTCACTTGTATGTGTACCACCAAATTTACAGGTGCTCATTTGTGCAGTCAATTGTTCAATGTCACCACAAGTGTAACAAAAGTGGAAATAGAGTTTATTGTTAAGGACTATGACTGAATGACAGTATTGTTCCATGTGTGGCCTGTACTTGTTTGAAAGTGAAACACCTACACAACCAGTTATGGCCATCTATATTAGCAGACATACACAATTAGTATATTTTATACTAATTAATTCTTCCATGCAACCTCTGTAAAGTTTTAGCATATACAGATGTGGCAGCTGTCAGTTTTGCTGCTAGCTGCAGCAACCGTGAGTCATTTTCAGTGACTATCATGCTCGCGGCCATGTGCGTGCACAGCGTGCGCAACTGCGATCCATAGGATTGCATGGGTGCATACGCTCTCGTGAATGGCTAGTGTCAATCGCAATGTGGCAGCATGTGCGACCCGTTCGTGGGTAAGATGGCGGCGACCGCATCTGTAATGAGATGTTTGCCTTAAAATGTTTTCTTTTAGAACTCACCACATTGTAATACATATCTCTGTTATTGTCCAAGCAGATTTTTCTAAATTAGTACAAATGAATATGTTAATGGGAATGTAAATGATATGCTGCTATAATAAATAACCAGATAACATAGAGTTTTTCGACAATTATTACTTTGATCTACAGGAAAGATGTTGTGCAATTATTTGACTCAGAACATAAAAAGGATGGCCAAAAATTACATTTTGCTAAATATGTGCCAAATAATTTAAAAGTAAATCTGAAAACAGATTAAACAGAGATTTCAGGCCAACAAACACCTTTTATCAGATACTGAAGATTTCAAGTTAATTTAATTTAAAATAAAATATGTCTGAAGTGGTTAGCTTATGACAATGTGAAACTTTGCTGGGCTGACTTGACATTCTTAAATTATGTAGTGGTAAGTTGTTTGCCAAACATTGTAATAAGAAAGAGTGTCATATACAGTACATGGGATATTTACTTACATAGTATTTGAAAATGGAATATATGTACTCTAAGTTCTGCTTAACTGGTGCCCAGTACTTTCAATTCACACGGTACTTTTTTCCTCAGCTAATTTGGTCACATTTTGCCAAACTAGATGACCAAATCAAGATAGGTAAACTCCTGTGAAGAATAAAACTAATCAAAATATGGTTTTATTTAATAGTAAACTAGACTCATATTAGTGCTAATATAAGGTAGCTGGTTGACCACTCTCCATTGGGTATTATAGCTATAGAGTCTGCACAGGATGCTGGTACTGTATATGATAAGACAGTAGCTGAAACCAATGTATGTACCATATATTCTATCATAGATATGGTGTATGGTTGGTGGTGCTACCAGAATTGTGAATAAGTAACAAGTTACTAGAATGCGTAGACGTAGAAGACAAAAATTATCTGTGGAGCACTATTATATCAATTAAATAATGTCATATTTAAAACATAACCTTTATTAATGTGTACCTTAAAATATTGTTTCAATATGTGAATATAATCGTTCTAAATCAAGTTGGAAGTTTTACTCGTCTTGAGATATTCATAAATGTCAGCAAAATATCAGAGAATCAGAGTTTTGCCATCTATCTTTAATTATTATATAGTTATTGGATAATCTCAGAGGGTCTGACTTCCTTTGAAAAGCGGCAAAAACTATTAAGGTACTGTAGTCTACTCAAAATGAGTTTAAACCATGGTGTGCAACCTCACATAAGTATTCAGAACCATACAATTGTGGACAGGACCGGCAACAGAAATCTTGGGGCCCGGCACAAAGATATCTCTGGTGCCCCAACAACCTTGACCCTGCCCACCACCCTTTAAAGGAAAGGGTGGTATTAAAGAAAATAGTGTGTGTGTATATATATATATATATATATATAGTCCATACATATACTGTATATTACATACTGTACATATAAATATATATACACATATATATATACTGTGACAAGAACACTGGGATAGTGTTTGAGGGCAGGTATGTTTGTCCCAGGTTCTTGTCTTACATGTTTTAGAAAATGAAAACTTCTAGGAAAATGTTTTTGTTTTGTTAGAACCTTTTCAGTTTGCTGGAAAAGCTGGATAAGGGCTCTGAGAGAGAGATAGGGCGAGTTCCAGACATTGGGCCCAGTTCGGATCTTTCGCCTCACAGAGGGCTAATCAGGGCTTTCAGCTGTGCAAGAGTCTTATAGGGCTTCTAGCCTGATTAATGTGTGCAGACTGCCTGGGAAGACTGCAGGATCTCTGTGAGAGAAACACGCTTCCTGATACAAGTGAGCTATACAGTGTTTACTGGAGAACTCTGTGTTTTTGTTTAGTGATAGTTAGGAACATCTTGTGTTTAGTTAGTGCCGGACAGGCAAGGTATTTTCTTTTGGTGTTTGTTTTATTTTCTGTATAATAAAACTGGCTGGGGCCAGTTGTACCAGAAACTGGACTTGTGTGGTTCCTCAGCTGTGTGCTGCCATTTACCCCAGGAAATGGCACTTTGTACCCTTACAGTGTTACAACTCATACATATACAGACATACATATATATGTACAGTATACACACACACACACACACACATATATATATATGTATATATATATATATATATATATATATATATATATATATTAGTGGTGGGCAACGATTAAAATTTCTAATCGCAATTAATAGCAGGATTTTCTCAGATTAATCGCATTGTTATGTGCAAAACTGGATCAGCAAAGAGGCATAGAAAGGAGAGGGGGGCAGAGAGGAGATAGAGAAGTACAGAGGAGAGAAAGAAAGAGGCACAGAGTTGAGAGAAATGTTAGAGAGGCATAGAAAGGAGAGAAAGAGGTGGCAGAGTGGAGAGAACGAGCGAGGCACAGAGAGGAGAGAGAGGGGCACAGAGAGGAGATAGGGGAGAGAGAAGCAGAGAGAGGAGATAAAGAGAGGCACAGAGAGGAGAGAGGGGGCACAGAGAGGAGAGAGTGGAGAGAGAAGCAGAGAGTGGAGATAAAGAGAGGCACAGAGAGGAGAGAGGGGGCACAGAGATGAGAGAGAGGAGATAAAGAGTGGCAGAGAGGAGAGAGAAGGGCACAGAGATGAGAGAGAGGAGATAAAGAGTGGCACAGGGAGGAGAGAGGGGGGCACAGAAATGAGAGAAAAGCAGAGAGAGGAGATATAGAGAGGCACAGAGAGGAGAGAGAGAGGGGGGGCAGAGAGGGGAGAGAAAGAAGCATAGAGAGAAGGAGAGAAGGGGGCGGTCAATGAGATTGCATGGAGTCATCGGTACAGTTAAAATAAACCTAGCTAAAATGAGATTGTGCTAATTCATGCTCCTCTATTTCACATAACTGGATGCATACTCCTGTAGCTTAACATTTCCTGGGACTCTCCTGTCCAGCACTGCACACACAGATGTTAATGACAGCAAACAGGAGAGCAAGAAGGGAGCTGTTGTCCTCCTACTACTCATTGCTGTCACTGGCAGCTCCTCCACACTCACCTGCCCCGCAGCCCAGCACTGAGTTCCTGTGTATAATAGTGATGGAGAGATCCGCTGTCACGGTGTGCTGCATGGGATGTATGACATCCCCATCCCGCGCCACCTTGCTGCTGTCTGCAGGCTCATCAGGAGGGAAGGGGCTGTATCCAGAGGCGGGTGCCGGGCGGCCGCAGCACGGAACCGATGGGCAATAGCAGAGCGGGAAGCGCAACAGGAATCCGGATTGGCTCCCGGTGCACACGTGACACTGTGCAGTGTAGAGGACGGAAGCACAGGAGCTGACGCGTAGAGGTGAGGCTGGCAGCCGGGACCAGCAGGGAGTAGGAGGGGCGCAACATGCACTCTGCTGCGACTACATTCACTGACTGCACGGAGTGGAGGATGTAATAATAATAATTATTATTATTTTATTTATATAGCGCTCTTTCTCCAATAGGACCCAAGGCGCTTAACAGATACATAGCATAATATAGTACAGAAAATAATGAAGTACATTTTCATAAAATACAGAAGCATGAAGATACTAAAAGGGACATTATGGAAATGCTTGAGTAAACAGAAAAGTCTTGAATCTACTTTTGAAGGATTCTATAGTTGGGGCCTCTCGCACTGTGCGGGGAAGTGAGTTCCATAGAGTCGGAGCCACATGACTAAAAGCTCGACCCTCAGATGAATTACGGTAGATTCTAGGTACTGCTAAAAGTACTTCATCTACAGATCGCAGTAATCGAGTGGGGCAGTATGGGGTCAGAAGCTGTTTCAGGTACCTTGGGCCTTGGTCATGTAATGCTTTGAAACTCAGTAAGCCAATCTTGAAGATGATTCGCCATCATACAGGCAGCCAGTGAAGGGAGTAGAGGATGGGTGTTATGTGGCTAGAACGGGGCTGGTTGGTTAATAGCCTGGCAGCTGTGTTTTGCACCAGCTGTAAGCGCTGCAATTCTTTTGCTGGTATACCAAGGTAGAGGGCATTACAGTAGTCTAAACGAGATGATACAAATGCATGTATGACTTTTGGCATATCATCTGAGGGAATTAAGTGCTTGATTCTGGCTATGTTCCTCAGGTGAAAGAATGAGGATTTGATTGTGGCTGATATCTGATGTTTAAGTGTCAAGCCACCATCCAGGACAACGCCAAGATTCCGCACACGATCACTGGTCTGTAATTCTGAATCCCCGAGTGTAAGTCCAGTTGGTTGGCTATGCTGCAGTCTTGTCCTTTGATGTTGCGGTCGTATCATAAGGACCTCTGTTTTATCCGGGTTCAGTCGCAGCCAACTGGCGCTCATCCACTCCAGTAGTTCAGCTAGACAGCCATTTAGGGTTGCTATTGGGTTATCAGTGCCCGGAGCAAAGGACAAGTACAGTTGTGTATCATCTGCATAGCAGTGGTAGACCAGGCCATGGCGCCTGATTATTTCGCCCAATGGGAGCATGTATACTGCAAAAAGCATGGGGGATAGTATAGAACCTCGTGGGACACCACATGGCAATGGCACTGGTGGTGATGAGTATAATCCAGATGATACTCTCTGTGACCTGCCTGTGAGAAATGATTTGAACCAGCTTAGGACTGTGCCATCCAGACCACAGAAATGTATCAGTCGCTCAATCAGAAGCCCATGGTCCACGGTATCAAATGTTGCCGAGAGATCCAGAAGGATTAATATTGAACAGTCACCTCTGTCTCTTGCCATCAGAAGATCATTTAACACACACACCAGGGCTGTTTCAGTGCTATGTCTTCTCCTGAATCCTGATTGAAATGGATCATAAATATCATGGGTTGTCAGGCGGGTTTACAGTTGATTTGCAACGACTTTCTCAATAACCTTTCCTAGGAAAGGAAGGTTTGATACCGGTCTGTAGTTGGTCATGCAGTCGGGATCTAAATTAGGTTTTTTAAGAAGCGGTCTAACAATTGCTTCCTTTAGGGGTCCAGGAAAAATGCCTGTCTGCAAAGAGCATTGAACAATTTTTGTAAAGAAAGGACCAATTATATCCATACAACCTATTAGAAGCTTGGTTGAGGCTGGGTCCAGATCACAGGTGGTGGGACGCAAAATCCGAGCAATTTCAGCAGTGTCCTTTACATCCACTGGATCAAAGCTGGTCCATGAAGGCAGGTAGCTTATATTGGCAGGCTTTGTAGTTTGGCACTCCTTTGATGGCACTGTGGAGATTCCAGCCCGGAACTGTGCGGAAAAGTTGAGCTGGCCTATTGTTTGCTGCTGTGATCTCATTTGACAGGAACTGTGCTTTCTTACGAGTGATTGTCGATTGATATTCTACGTTATGCTTTATTCATTTTATTTTGTCATCCACTAGGTTAGTCTTCCTCCATCATCTTTCCAGTCTACGCCCCCTTTTCTTGAGCTCACTAACACTGTGTCACAACTGAGGGTTTAGGCTGACGGGAGGAAGCCTCAGTTGTAGGGGCTGGAATGAAGTTAAACTTAGATGGTTTAATCAGACCCCTGGACATGTAAGTGTGGAAGAAAACCCGAAGGTGTGACCATGACAAGCAGGTTAAAAGTCAAATGAAGGTTTATTAAACAGACTCCGTATAATCACAACAGCGTTCACAGTCAGTATTAGCAGTGGCAGATAATACAGTTCCTGGATCACTAAACCATAAAAGGTATAACAGGGCACTGGTAGGTTGCAGAACGGATGTTATAGTCCTTGGGTAGAATAACCTTACCAGGCCAAGCTGTAGTAGTGGAGACAACCGAGGAACACGCCAGTAGGTGTATGAGATGATGCTGGTAACTGGAATGCACTGTAGGAGTCACTGGACAGAACCAGCCAGATGGTGGAGACACGGAGTTAAAACTGAAAGATGCTAGGGTGCGTGGAAACAGATGAAATGAAGAGTGGTTACCGGTGGTAGTGGATACTGCTGGTAAGTAGAAATCCACTGGGAGAACACCGGCTCTTTAAGGAGGCTGAATTCTGTTGGAAGCAGGTTGCTGGAAACAGATGGGTTAATAGCTGAAAGCTTGGAAGCTGGAAGCAAACGAAGTAATAGCTGAAAGCTGGATCAGTCACAGAGGATTGCAAAGTCAGGCTGCACCGCAGGATGGAAAGCAGGTGCGGGTCTCTTTGTGGATGCTGGAGACAGGAACTGGAACCTGGAGAAACAAGCCACAGGAGAGAGAGACTGGAACAAGGTATGACATTCAAAGCACTGACATCTATCTGGCCCAGACACAGGATACTTATACCTGCTGCTATGCAGGCATTGGCTGGACAATTATGCAGATTCCAGAGACGGTGGATTGGAGGAATTGGAGCATGTGATCAAAACCAACATGGCTGCGCCCATGCTGGAACCTGGAGGGAAAACTGGTTTGAAATGAAATGTGCAAACATAATGATAATGGCGGCGCCGGCCGCGGAGGACAGGAGACGCCAGATGACAGTTATATGCTGAGACACTTGGAGGGCAGCAGAGGCCGCGGCAGGCATGATACATGATTCTGAGAACCTGCAGCAATAACACAGTAACGGCGGCGGAGGCCGCGGAGGACGGGAGACGCCATGTTGGATTCAAACATGGCGCCGCTGTGGTAGTGTCTCAGAATGACAGGAGGGATGTGCAGAGTGTTGACACAGATGAAATCCGGATTTGGAACGCTGGGCCAGTCTCAGAAGACACCTAAACGGCAGGTAATGGCGTCCAGATACCCGGATCGTGACAGCACCCCCCCTTTAGCAGTGGCCCCAGGACACTTCTTAAGCTTTAAAGGAAACTTTGAGTGGAAATTTAGGACCAAGGCAGGAGCATGGACGTCTGAGGCATTGGTCCAAGAGCATTCTTCAGGACCATAGCCCTTCCAGTCAATGAGATACTGTAGCTGACCGTAACGGAAACGTGAGTCCAAAATCTTGGCCACCTCGTACTCGACTCCCCATTGAGTCTGAACTTTGGGAGCTGGAGGAAGTGCGGAATGAAACCGATTTAGGATCAGCGGTTTCAACAAGGAAACATGAAATGTCCTGGGTATTTTCAAGAAGGGTGGTAACTGTAATCTGTAGGCAACAGGATTGATGACTTGTTCAATCTTGAAGGGACCGATGTAGCGAGGTGCAAATTTCATGCTGGGAACTCTCAACCTCAAATTCTTCGTGGACAACCACACACGATCACCCACCTTGAGAGCAGGAACCGCTCTACGCTTCCTATCGGCAAACTTCTTATACCTGGATGAGGCTTTAAGCAGGGCTGCGCGGACGTTCCTCCAGTTATTTGAAAACTGACGCAAGGTGACATCCACTGCTGGAACAGAAGTTGCGGGAAGTGGTTGGAATTCTGGGACTTTAGGGTGGAATCCATAATTAATGAAGAATGGTGTAGAAGAAGATGAGGAATGGTATTGATTGTTGTGGCTGAACTCGGCCCAAGGAAGGAGTTGAACCCAGTCATCTTGAGAGGAAGACACATATATACGGAGGAAGGCCTCCAAGTCCTGATTCACCCTCTCGGTTTGACCATTGGTCTGAGGATGGTAAGCCGTGGAAAACTTTAACTTGACTTGGAGGGCTTGACACAAACTTCGCCAAAATTTGGCTACAAATTGTACTCCACGATCCGAGATGATCTCTTCAGGTAGACCGTGAAGTCGGAAGATCTCTTGTATAAATACTTGAGCCAACTTGGAAGCTGACGGAAGACCGGTGAGAGGGATGAAATGTGCCATCTTGGTGAACCGGTCAACTGCCACCCAGATGGTATTAAACTTGTTGCAGATAGGTAGATCGGAAACAAAGTCCATCGACAAATGGGTCCATGGTCGACGGGGAACAGATAATGGAACCAGTTGCCCCGCAGGCGACTGGCGGGAGACTTTGTGTTGGGCACACTTTGGGCAGGAGGCAATAAATTCCATAACGTCCTTCTTCAGAGTTGGCCACCAGTAGGACCTAGAAATAAATTCAAGGGTTTTCTGAATGCCTGTATGTCCAGCAAAACGGGAAGCATGGGCCCAATGCATGAGCTTCTTCCTTAGAACTGGCTTAACAAAACTTTTCCCTGGTGGAGGCGTAGAGTCCATCCCTACCGTGGAGAATGCCAACGGATTAATAATAGGATGCTTGTCTGCAGACTCGGACTCATTTTCTTGCTCCCATGAGCGGGAAAGGGCATCGGCCTTACGATTCTGAGAACCCGGACAGAACTGGAGTTTAAAGTCAAACCTAGAGAAGAAAAGTGCCCATCTGGCCTGACGAGGATTCAGACATTGTGCGCCTTTGAGCTATAAAAGATTTTTGTGGTCGGTAAGTATGGTGATTGAGTGGGAAGCTCCCTCCAACAGGTATCTCCACTCCTCCAGAGCGAGCTTGATGGCTAGCAACTCCTGATCGCCAATGGCATAGTTGCGCTCAGCTGGGGAGAACTTCCGGGAGAAGAAACTGCAAGGATGTAGATGTCCATCTTTGGCCCTCTGGGATAACACTGCTCCTACTCCAACGGAGGAGTCATCTACCTCTAAGATAAAAGGAGAGTCGGTGTCGGGCTGTTTCAGAACTGGTGCAGAGATGAACCGTTGCTTCAGAAGGTGAAAGGCCTGCGTAGCTTCTTCGGACCACTTGGACGGATTAGCACCTTTCTTGGTTAATGCAGTGATAGGCGCCACAATGGTGGAAAAGTCTCGTATAAATTTTCTATAATAATTGGCGAACCCTAAGAACCTCTGGACCCCTTTGAGGGTTAAGGGTATAGGCCAATTCTGGATTGCTTGGAGTTTCTCAGGATCCATCTCTAGTCCGGAACCGGACACAATGTAACCTAGAAACGGAATGGTTTTAACTTCAAACACACACTTCTCCAATTTACAATAGAGGTGATTGACACGGAGACGGGAAAGAACCTCTTTTACCCAGAAACGATGATCTTCGAGATTATTAGCAAAGATGAGGATGTCATCAGGATAAACCACGACATGGCGGTACAAGATGTCCCTGAAGATCTCATTCACGAAGTGCTGGAAAACTGCTGGAGCGTTACTCAATCCGAAGGGCATGACGAGGTACTCATAATGTCCGTCACGGGTGTTAAAGGCGGTCTTCCACTCGTCACCCTCATGGATTCGGATGAGATTGTAGGCACCCCTCAAGTCCAAAAACAACAATTGAGTCAAAGGCTTCCTTCGGCGCATGGGAAAAATTGAGGAATGATTGAAACTTTCCTCAACCATGTAGTATAACGTATTAATAAGCGTACCCCCACTCACGCTGCAATGAGGTGGGTTAAACTCATCAAGGTATCTTTAATTTTCTAATGTCAAAAAGAGGGTCTCAGATGGCGTACCCCAACTCACACGATAATGGGAATCTGGACTCCTATCAAGGTTTCTTTAAGGTGTCTTCTAACGATAGTTTATGCAGGTGTGTCCTCCATACGTGATGACATCATTTACATGCGGAAAACGACAAGAAAATATCCAATGTATAGAATTTTCTATACCATACACTATAAACTGTGCAATTATATATTGTTATAGTAATTGTGATTCCTTCACCAGATTGTAAATGAGGCAGGCGTACCCCTCACTCACACAGAGATTAGATGTATAACTCGTATAAAGGTATCTTTGTGTTGAACGAGGGTAAAAATCTCATGGGCGTACCCCAACTCACACGTGAAGCAATGGATGGAATCTCATCAAGGTATCTTTATCTGGTCTTTATAACACACCCACACTCACACAGGGGTTTGATGTATGACTTCTAAGGTGTCTTTTTGTGCAGAGGGAAAGGATATGAATATCTCATGGGCGTACCCCAACTCACACGTCAAGAGGCAGATTGAATCCCATCAAAGGTATCTTTATCCTGTCCTTATATCAACACTTTATGCAAGGGAAATCCTCTGTACCAATCTTTGGCAGTATTAAACTCCAAGGCATAAATCCCAAAATTGAGAGAATTCAAAGAAAGAGAGTCTTTGTGTGACATATGGTTTCCAAAAACATCGGTAACATCAAAGTTCCAAAAATTTTTTTATTGAAAACCATAAGATATTTTATATTCCACAAAAATTGACATCTATAGCCTATTTGATATCAAAAAAATTTGATATCAAAAAAATTGTTGTCATCCAAAAACATAAATACAGGAATGGAGTTAAAAAATGTATGTCCACTGAAAATTCAATAAAAAATAAAAACTCAAAAAATTAAAAATTCAATAAAAAAATTCCGATTGAATGAAATGGCTACTCACACAGGGATCTGTCGACGCGTTTCGGTCTCCTGGACCTTTTTCAAGACATGACCTTCTGTGTGAGAAGCCAGCTATTTATGATGCCTGTAGCCAATTGTCTCCTAACCGGAAGTCAAAAAACCGGAAGTGACCTCATTGCTGGTAATTTACATTTTCATTAAAAATTTTCGTTAAAAATTACATATACATAAAGAGGCAAATATGGTCCCTATTATTAAACCAAAGTTGTGCCTTATTATTATAAATATATTGTGATAGAGGAGCGAATCTATCTTTTACCATTCTACGACAAAATGTCGCTCGGAATTATGGGAAATGTAGTCCCACAAAGATAACGTTACTCCTTGTTTACTAAATTAATCTAAATCGAATTTTTCACATCTTATAGTCTCCAGATAGCGTGTGCATATAATAATCTTGTTATTCAAACAATATTCACAAAGTTCATAGGGAAAATTAGAGACCCGATATTTCGCCGCTTTGCATCTTGGGAAATGTAGTCTTATGGGATCGTGGGTTGCCGTGGCGTCGTGAAGCTGGAACCGGAAGTTGTCAACGTGTCTACTTCCCTTCTATGCATGACGGGAAGTGTAGTTCTTTGATTGTCCTTTGCGCATGCGTTCTTGCCTCTCTTTCCGGGACATCGTATTCCTCCGTTTTCTGTGATATTGAAAACTTTAGTTTCTCTCTCTCTTTGGGTGTTGCGCATGCGTCTTTGCAATTTGTCTCCTTCATTGGCGTTCAAGAGCATTTTTATTATACACGGCCGCCTCCATCATCAATACTTTTTAGATGATTCGGGTTTCTTTTGACATTTTCATATGGCCAGTGATATTTCAATGACAGGAGAAAAAATATAGATGGATTATTACTAATGTACAGTAAAAAATATATTACTGATATACAGTGAAAAATTAAACCATATTGTTGAACTGATGTTTTGTAATAGATAGCATTAATCCTAATTGAAAATGACATTCAAAATTACTAAAAGAATGCATAAAAACAAGATGAATAAAGTGAAATGAACATCTATGTGGCAGGAAAATTTTCATAGAAACCACTTCAATTCGAAATCTGAATTGAGACCACTGGGAATTAAAGTTTTGCATTGATAAATTAGTTTCATTTCTGCTTTTGCTAGCGCTGCAGATGAATCTTTGTTTCTCACATTTGGTTTAATCACTTTTAACCCATAAATACCCGTTATTCCTGACGGGCAACAGTTATGTTGTTCTTTAAAATGTGTGGATAGAGAGTGCGTTAATAATCCCTTTCGAATGTTTCTGAGATGTTCACCTACACGAATCTTAAGGGGGCGGGATGTGCGGCCTATATAATAAAGACCACAACTGCAGCCTATGGCATATATCACATTCTTTGTATCGCATGTGACAAAATCCACTATTTTAATAATTTGATTGTTAATACATATCTCATTGATCTTATTTGCTCCTTTAGTGTTTTTACATCCCATGCAGTTCAGGCATCTATAAAACCCCTTTGATGTTATTTTTGAATTTAAAGTGGAAGATGGTAAATGACTCGCTACCAATGCTGATTTGATATTGGGGGCCTTCCGGTATATATGGATAGGTTTGTCAGGTATTAATGACCCGATGGACGGATCTCTTTTCAAAAGATTCCAGTGTTTTTTAAAGATATTTTCTATCTTTTTATGATGGGTGCCATATTCAGAAATAAAAGCCCATTCAAATTTGTTATTTTGTTTAGATTTTTTGGTATTCTTCTTTAGTAGTTCATGGCGTGGGACTGCATTCGTCTCATTTCTGGCTCTTTCTATAGTATCTCTGGAATAGCCACATGCGGTGAATCTTTCCTCCAATCTATTAGCTTGGGACTGGAATGTCGCATCATCGGTGCAATTTCTCTTGATGCGTTTAAATTGACCCACTGGAATCGATTGGAGCCAATTTTGATGATGGCAGCTATCTGATGGAATGTAACACTGGGAATCTGTTGGTTTTGTAAAAGTCTTGGTATTTAATTTGCCTTCCTCTACATAAACTGTAATGTCTAGGAAGTTGACCTCTTGTTGACTTATTTCGAAACTCAGGTTAATATTTCTATTATTGTTATTGAGTTTATTACAAAATAAATTCAAGGAATCAAGATCTCCTTTCCAAACAAAAAAGATATCGTCTATGTACCGAACATAGGACACTAGGTTCGCGCCATAGGGATTATTGGACCATATATTGTCCAGTTCCCACGCCCCCATGAAAAGGTTGGCGTAACTTGGCGCGAACCTAGTGCCCATTGCTGTTCCTGTCTTTTGTATATAAAAATTATTTTTGAACAAAAAAAAGTTATTGGTTAATATAAAATTAATCCCACTCAAAATTAATTCTTGTAACTTCTCATCTAAATCTGAAAGTGTTAGGAAATATTTTACTGCTTCAACACCTTGTGTATGATCAATTATGGTGTAAAGCGAACTTACATCCGCAGTCACCAGGAAGAAATTATCTTCCCATACTTGTTGATCTAAATGAGTCAAGAAATCACCGGTATCCTTTAGGTGCGATTTGTTAAGCAGCACCAAAGGTTGTAGGTAAAAATCTATGAATTTAGACAAATTGGCCGTAATTGAATTAACCCCTGAAATTATAGGCCTTCCCGGGGGATTTTCAACACTTTTATGTACTTTAGGGAGTATATAAATTACTGGTGTCGTGGGACTTTCATTAACAATAAATTTGGCTTCCTTAGTTGTAATGGTTCCATTCTTCTCATAAATGCTAATCAGGGCTTTGAGTTTGGTGATTGTGGTCTCTGTTGGATCGTTCCTGAGACTTCTATAAGTTACTATATCCTCTAATTGTCTCATAATCTCTGACTGTGAGAGAATAATTTTTATATACAAAAGACAGGAACAGCAATGGGCACTAGGTTCGCGCCAAGTTACGCCAACCTTTTCATGGGGGCGTGGGAACTGGACAATATATGGTCCAATAATCCCTATGGCGCGAACCTAGTGTCCTATGTTCGGTACATAGACGATATCTTTTTTGTTTGGAAAGGAGATCTTGATTCCTTGAATTTATTTTGTAATAAACTCAATAACAATACATTCCATCAGATAGCTGCCATCATCAAAATTGGCTCCAATCGATTCCAGTGGGTCAATTTAAACGCATCAAGAGAAATTGCACCGATGATGCGACATTCCAGTCCCAAGCTAATAGATTGGAGGAAAGATTCACCGCATGTGGCTATTCCAGAGATACTATAGAAAGAGCCAGAAATGAGACGAATGCAGTCCCACGCCATGAACTACTAAAGAAGAATACCAAAAAATCTAAACAAAATAACAAATTTGAATGGGCTTTTATTTCTGAATATGGCACCCATCATAAAAAGATAGAAAATATCTTTAAAAAACACTGGAATCTTTTGAAAAGAGATCCGTCCATCGGGTCATTAATACCTGACAAACCTATCCATATATACCGGAAGGCCCCCAATATCAAATCAGCATTGGTAGCGAGTCATTTACCATCTTCCACTTTAAATTCAAAAATAACATCAAAGGGGTTTTATAGATGCCTGAACTGCATGGGATGTAAAAACACTAAAGGAGCAAATAAGATCAATGAGATATGTATTAACAATCAAATTATTAAAATAGTGGATTTTGTCACATGCGATACAAAGAATGTGATATATGCCATAGGCTGCAGTTGTGGTCTTTATTATATAGGCCGCACATCCCGCCCCCTTAAGATTCGTGTAGGTGAACATCTCAGAAACATTCGAAAGGGATTATTAACGCACTCTCTATCCACACATTTTAAAGAACAACATAACTGTTGCCCGTCAGGAATAACGGGTATTTATGGGTTAAAAGTGATTAAACCAAATGTGAGAAACAAAGATTCATCTGCAGCGCTAGCAAAAGCAGAAATGAAACTAATTTATCAATGCAAAACTTTAATTCCCAGTGGTCTCAATTCAGATTTCGAATTGAAGTGGTTTCTATGAAAATTTTCCTGCCACATAGATGTTCATTTCACTTTATTCATCTTGTTTTTATGCATTCTTTTAGTAATTTTGAATGTCATTTTCAATTAGGATTAATGCTATCTATTACAAAACATCAGTTCAACAATATGGTTTAATTTTTCACTGTATATCAGTAATATATTTTTTACTGTACATTAGTAATAATCCATCTATATTTTTTCTCCTGTCATTGAAATATCACTGGCCATATGAAAATGTCAAAAGAAACCCGAATCATCTAAAAAGTATTGATGATGGAGGCGGCCGTGTATAATAAAAATGCTCTTGAACGCCAATGAAGGAGACAAATTGCAAAGACGCATGCGCAACACCCAAAGAGAGAGAGAAACTAAAGTTTTCAATATCACAGAAAACGGAGGAATACGATGTCCCGGAAAGAGAGGCAAGAACGCATGCGCAAAGGACAATCAAAGAACTACACTTCCCGTCATGCATAGAAGGGAAGTAGACACGTTGACAACTTCCGGTTCCAGCTTCACGACGCCACGGCAACCCACGATCCCATAAGACTACATTTCCCAAGATGCAAAGCGGCGAAATATCGGGTCTCTAATTTTCCCTATGAACTTTGTGAATATTGTTTGAATAACAAGATTATTATATGCACACGCTATCTGGAGACTATAAGATGTGAAAAATTCGATTTAGATTAATTTAGTAAACAAGGAGTAACGTTATCTTTGTGGGACTACATTTCCCATAATTCCGAGCGACATTTTGTCGTAGAATGGTAAAAGATAGATTCGCTCCTCTATCACAATATATTTATAATAATAAGGCACAACTTTGGTTTAATAATAGGGACCATATTTGCCTCTTTATGTATATGTAATTTTTAACGAAAATTTTTAATGAAAATGTAAATTACCAGCAATGAGGTCACTTCCGGTTTTTTGACTTCCGGTTAGGAGACAATTGGCTACAGGCATCATAAATAGCTGGCTTCTCACACAGAAGGTCATGTCTTGAAAAAGGTCCAGGAGACCGAAACGCGTCGACAGATCCCTGTGTGAGTAGCCATTTCATTCAATCGGAATTTTTTTATTGAATTTTTAATTTTTTGAGTTTTTATTTTTTATTGAATTTTCAGTGGACATACATTTTTTAACTCCATTCCTGTATTTATGTTTTTGGATGACAACAATTTTTTTGATATCAAATTTTTTTGATATCAAATAGGCTATAGATGTCAATTTTTGTGGAATATAAAATATCTTATGGTTTTCAATAAAAAAATTTTTGGAACTTTGATGTTACCGATGTTTTTGGAAACCATATGTCACACAAAGACTCTCTTTCTTTGAATTCTCTCAATTTTGGGATTTATGCCTTGGAGTTTAATACTGCCAAAGATTGGTACAGAGGATTTCCCTTGCATAAAGTGTTGATATAAGGACAGGATAAAGATACCTTTGATGGGATTCAATCTGCCTCTTGACGTGTGAGTTGGGGTACGCCCATGAGATATTCATATCCTTTCCCTCTGCACAAAAAGACACCTTAGAAGTCATACATCAAACCCCTGTGTGAGTGTGGGTGTGTTATAAAGACCAGATAAAGATACCTTGATGAGATTCCATCCATTGCTTCACGTGTGAGTTGGGGTACGCCCATGAGATTTTTACCCTCGTTCAACACAAAGATACCTTTATACGAGTTATACATCTAATCTCTGTGTGAGTGAGGGGTACGCCTGCCTCATTTACAATCTGGTGAAGGAATCACAATTACTATAACAATATATAATTGCACAGTTTATAGTGTATGGTATAGAAAATTCTATACATTGGATATTTTCTTGTCGTTTTCCGCATGTAAATGATGTCATCACGTATGGAGGACACACCTGCATAAACTATCGTTAGAAGACACCTTAAAGAAACCTTGATAGGAGTCCAGATTCCCATTATCGTGTGAGTTGGGGTACGCCATCTGAGACCCTCTTTTTGACATTAGAAAATTAAAGATACCTTGATGAGTTTAACCCACCTCATTGCAGCGTGAGTGGGGGTACGCTTATTAATACGTTATACTACATGGTTGAGGAAAGTTTCAATCATTCCTCAATTTTTCCCATGCGCCGAAGGAAGCCTTTGACTCAATTGTTGTTTTTGTGTATGTTCATTCTGTTGGATTAAGGGGTTATATCCATTCCCGAGTCATAGGTTCCCACCTGGCTGCATTTTCCTTTGCGCCAACTTGTGGAAATCACAGAAATCTTTTTTCTGTCACATTGTATTATTTTCTTCACCCCTCAAGTCCAGCTTTGTGAAAATGGTTGCACCACTAACTCTATCAAAGAGCTCGGTAATCAGGGGTAAAGGGTATCGGTTCTTGACGGTAATGTCGTTCAGACCTCTGTAGTCGATGCACGGACGCAGACCACCGTCTTTCTTCTTAACGAAGAAGAAGCCTGCGCCGGCTGGAGAAGAAGATGGTCTGATGAAACCCTTCGCCAGGTTCTCTTTGATGTACTCTTCCATGGAGTGTGTCTCAGGCAGAGACAACGGATAAGTTCGGCCTCGCGGTGGAACCTTCCCTGGAATGAGGTCGATTGGGCAGTCCCATTCTCTATGAGGAGGAAGGATATCAGCAGAGGCTTTACCGAACACGTCCGTGAAGTCTTGATATGGAGGAGGCGGAACATCAGATGACCTGGGGAAGGAAGAACAAACAGGAAGAACTTTGGCTAAACAAGTCTCAGCACAGGAGGGACCCCATGCCAGTATTTGCGTAGTCGTCCAGTCAATTGATGGGTTGTGGAGACGGAGCCATGGAAGGCCTAAAACCACTGGATGTGTGGCTCTTGGAATCACTAGAAACGAAATATACTCAGAATGAAGAACTCCCACTCTCAGACGAACTGGAAGAGTCCTTAAGGAAATGACTGCGTCAAAAATCTTGCTGCCATCCACGGCAGTCAAAGAGATGGACGAGGACAGTCTCTCGGTGGGTAGGGACCACCGTTTAACATAAGCTTCGGTTATGAAATTCCCAGCTGCTCCGGAATCAAGGAGGGCAATGACGTTCCTGTAACGTTGAGCAATTTGGAGCGACACTGGGAGGTTACAATCATGAGGAGATGGAGAGGAGATCATTACTCCTAGCCGGCCCTCTCCTTGGCGAGCTAGGATCTGGAGTTTCCCGAACGTTTGGGACAGGCGTTGATAGTGTGCGACGGAGCTGCACAGTAGAGACATAGAGACTCGGAAAGGCGTCTTCGGCGCTCAGCGGGAGATAGACGGGAACGACCAATTTGCATAGGCTCATCCTTGGATGGAGATGGTTGACGAGGAGGAGAAGCAGAAGATTTAGGAACGGATGATCTTCCTCGCTCGGTTGCTCTCTCTCTGAACCGTAGATCAACCTTCGTGCATAGTGAAATTAGCTCATCCAACTTAGAAGGCAAGTCTCTGGTAGCTAACTCATCTTTAATGCGTTCTGACAAGCCATGCCAGAATGCAGCATACAGGGCCTCGTCGTTCCAGGCCAGTTCAGATGCCAGGATTTTGAACTGTATAAGATACTGCACCACAGTACGTGTTCCCTGGCGTAGACGGAGAATCTCAGATGAAGCAGAGGAAACCCGGCCCGGCTCGTCGAAGATGCGCCTGAATGATGCTACAAAGTCAGTATAGGAGGACAGCAGGGGATCAGACTTCTCCCATAACGGTGATGCCCAATCAAGGGCTGAGCCACTGAGGAGAGAAATAATATAAGCAACTTTGGTACGGTCACTGGGAAAGTTGCCAGATTGAAGCTCAAAATGGATTTCGCATTGGTTGAGAAATCCCCTGCAGAACCTTGGAGATCCGTCAAATTTTGCTGGCGTTGGAAGATGAAGACGTGGTATGGAAATGGGCAAGGTGGGCGGGGTTACAGCTGGAGTCACTGTGGTGGAAGCACCAGACGTGCCAGGTCCACGGAGGGTCGTCTGAATCCCATCCAGCCGAGTAGAGAGATCCTGGAGACAGCGGATGATGTGACCTTGTGCAGCCTCCTGATGTTCGAGTCTGGCTGCCAGTTCTTGCATAGGTCTAGCCGCTTGATCCTGGTCTCCGGCTGGATTCATATGGTCAGTGCTTACTGTCACAACTGAGGGTTTAGGCTGACGGGAGAAAGCCTCAGTTGTAGGGGCTGGAATGAAGTTAAACTTAGATGGTTTAATCAGACCCCTGGACATGTAAGTGTGGAAGAAAACCCGAAGGTGTGACCATGACAAGCAGGTTAAAAGTCAAATGAAGGTTTATTAAACAGACTCCGTATAATCACAACAGCGTTCACAGTCAGTATTAGCAGTGGCAGATAATACAGTTCCAGGATCACTAAACCATAAAAGGTATAACAGGGCACTGGTAGGTTGCAGAACGGATGTTATAGTCCTTGGGTAGAATAACCTTACCAGGCCAAGCTGTAGTAGTGGAGACAACTGAGGAACACGCCAGTAGGTGTATGAGATGATGCTGGTAACTGGAATGCACTGTAGGAGTCACTGGACGGAACCAGCCAGATGGTGGAGACACGGAGTTAAAACTGAAAGATGCTAGGGTGCGTGGAAACAGATGAAATGAAGAGTGGTTACCGGTGGTAGTGGATACTGCTGGTAAGTAGAAATCCGCTGGGAGAACACCGGCTCTTTAAGGAGGCTGAATTCTGTTGGAAACAGGTTGCTGGAAACAGATGGGTTAATAGCTGAAAGCTTGGAAGCTGGAAGCAAACGAAGTAATAGCTGAAAGCTGGATCAGTCACAGAGGATTGCAGAGTCAGGCTGCACCGCAGGATGGAAAGCAGATGCGGGTCTCTTTGTGGATGCTGGAGACAGGAACTGGAACCTGGAGAAACAAGCCACAGGAGAG
This sequence comes from Pseudophryne corroboree, assembly GCF_028390025.1. Lineage (NCBI taxonomy): Eukaryota > Metazoa > Chordata > Amphibia > Anura > Myobatrachidae > Pseudophryne > Pseudophryne corroboree. The sequence goes on along the minus strand of NC_086444.1, from coordinate 913,931,396 downwards.
AGAGACTGGAACAAGGTATGACATTCAAAGCACTGACATCTATCTGGCCCAGACACAGGATACTTATACCTGCTGCTATGCAGGCATTGGCTGGGCAATTATGCAGATTCCAGAGACGGTGGATTGGAGGAATTGGAGCATGTGATTAAAACCAACATGGCTGCGCCCATGCTGGAACCTGGAGGGAAAACTGGTTTGAAATGAAATGTGCAAACATAATGATAATGGCGGCGCCGGCCGCGGAGGACAGGAGACGCCAGATGACAGTTATATGCTGAGACACTTGGAGGGCAGCAGAGGCCACGGCAGGCATGATACATGATTCTGAGAACCTGCAGCAATAACACAGTAACGGCGGCGGAGGCCGCGGAGGACGGGAGACGCCATGTTGGATTCAAACATGGTGCCGCTGTGGTAGTGTCTCAGAATGACAGGAGGGATGTGCAGAGTGTTGACACAGATGAGATCCGGATTTGGAACGCTGGGCCAGTCTCAGAAGACACCTAAACGGCAGGTAATGGCGTCCAGATACCCGGATCGTGACACACTGTTGTCGAACCATGGAGCTTGACGTTGTGGTTTACGAGGTCTTAAACGCACAGGGGCGATAATATCAATTGCAGCCATAACATCCCTATTATAATAACGGACTAGGGAACAGGGATCTTCACAGGCATCCAGTATAGCAGAGAGATCCAGATTTGCTGCAAGAGCCTGGGGAGTTATACCCCTCCTTGGACATTACCTGGTCAACTCCACGGGCAGAGATCTTAATTGAGGGGTTGCAACTGAGAACCAGAGGGAGTAGTGGTCTGACCAGATGACTGGGTTTATTTTTAGGTCAGTGACTTCTAATCCAATCTGAAAGACAAGGTCCAGAGTGTGACCACTTTTATGTGTGGCAGAGGGAATGACCTGTGTGAAGCCCAGACCATTCATTGTGCACAGGAGGTCTTGGCCAAGGCGTGAGAGCTCATCATCCACCCATGCATTGAAATCCCCGAGGATGAGCCATCTTTGATGTTCCAGAACCAGGCCAGCAACAGTGTGTGGTCTTTCACCTGACCACACATCACACCTCTGCTCCTCCTATGCATGATCGGCGCCTCTCTATGGTTGGGGGGGGGGCGAGCTGCCAACCCCCCCCCCCAGTTCCGACGCCCCCAGGTGGACGTGCTGTGAGAGGATGATTGTCAGCGTTAAAATAATTGTCGCCATTAATTAGTTAATGCGTTAACGCAATATTAACGCGTTAACTTGCCCAGCCCTAATATATATATATATATATATATATATATATACTACAAGCATGTATATACAGTATATATATATATATATATATATTTTTTTTTTTTTATATATATATATATATATATATATATTCATACACACATATTTCATTGGGAGCTGGGAGTGTCCAAGTGATTACTTTTCAGTTACTTTTTACTACAATGTAAATGTCAAACAATAACACAGTAACTGTGCCAGCCAAAGGGACTCACCACAGCCATTTTGTCTGTAGGGAGTGGGCAGCGGTGTGGCTGCGGGCAACTGCTATGTGGAGCATCAGCCTGACTCAGACTGTCAGTGTGCCCAGCAGGTGGCGGTTTTACTACGGGGCTGCCCGGCTCTGCAGCAATGGCAGGGACAGACAAGGCAGGATTGTCACAGTATGTTATGATGGCAAAGCAGGGGGAACCACCAGGACTGGACCAAGTGACAGGGTAACCAGGGAGGGGGTGAGGGGAAATTGGTGCAGCCTGTCAATTGTGTTTTTCTATTTGCAGGCAGCTGGAGAATAAGATAAAAAGCATTTCTAGGTGCGCGGCATGGTATTTGTCCACTGATAATCAGGCCCCTCTGAACCTTGGGGCCCCGTACAGTGGTCCCATTTGACCCCCCCTGTTGCCGGGCCTGCTTGTGGCTATGTCACAGAGGAAATTATCAGTGTGTAGTCAGTAGGATTATAGTGATATAGATAGCCTTAGGGTTGACCATTGTGACCTTTTGGTTCTGTACTTAATTGACCAGATATGTGTAATATGACAAACAATTTGGTAATTAGGGAATTTATATACATGACCAATAAAAGAGTTGAGATGATTCATTTTTGCTCAGATTTATGGGTCAAACATAGTAATTATTTTTTGCATTTATTTAATATTTACCCAGTCAAGTGTATACCACAAATGAAAGAGTAACATTGTTGTATAGTAATTATTTAAATATCAATAATTCTGACCATGAAAAATTATTATTGATTAGATATAATGCATAAGTTTGTTTTTTTAAATCAATATTTTAGGGTGATTTCCAACTTTTTTAAGTTATAATTCTGCTGGCAGAACTTAAACAAGCACTGTGATAATGTAAGGGTTGTCCAACAGTTTGTTGCTTGGTAGCCTCAGTTGTTGAAAGTAGTGTACACACACTAAGAAATTGGGCATTGACATGTTGTCTGTGTCAATGACAAAACCCAAAAAATCCAAGCTGACAATTTACTCATTGCCAAAGATCTCTTAGATGATGTTGGACTTACATTTCAGACTTATATTACTTGTGTTTAAATAGTTAATTGGGTTTCTTTGGAAACACTTTCATTTATTAAAGTGACATCTTCATTTATTACTGTATCTGTAATATAATATTTTCCCAAAGTATTGGAATTTTTGTGATGTGAATCCATGATCAGAATCAGAATCAGAATCAGAATCAGCTTTATTGGCCAGGTATACTTACGTATACTAGGAATTTGTCTTCGGTTTGCTATACAACAGCCAAGTAGGTAACAGGTAAGCAGGTGTGTGTGTGTGTGTGTGTGTGTGTGTGTGTGTGTGTGTGTGGGGGCAAGTAAAGTTACACAGATAGGTATACCGTAGGGACACAAGTTAGTTACATGTACGTTTAGTCAGTCAATGTTCAGGAGTTCAGCAGGTGGACAGCTTGGGGAAAGAAACTTTTGAAGCTTCTGGTGGGTCTGGCGGGGACAGCCCTGTAACGCCTGCCTGAAGGAAGCAAGTTAAACATGCTGTGGCTGGGGTGTAGCTGGTCTTTTACTATCTGATGCTAATGTTTGTTTTGAAACATTAGTATAATTCTCATCTGTTGCACTTGACATGTACTAGTTTGTGACAAATATATGAATAAATTCAGGTGCAGAACGCTACGTTTATTATGGTACAGTATGTATGAATACCCTATCGAAAATAAACATAATAAATTAATAAATTAATTAAAAAAGATATACAATTTTTGGGAGTAATACCACACATAAAGTACATAGAAGAAAACTACTAAAAAAGCAATCTGCTAACAATATTACACTGAACATAAAAATAAATATTTAATAAAACAATCTATTGGTGGTGGTGGGGTTTTTTTTTCAAAAATACATCATCATAGAATTGCACAGCATCGCTTATATTAAAATTTCTCCAAGCTCAACTCAACTCTTATGCTCATCAAAAATTCTGTGCTTATCATCCTGAATCATTACCTGCTCCTATTCACTGTTATAGGATTTTTTTTCAGGCTGCACCTACTGTGTGGAAAACACTCTCTTACAGAACAAGACATTGGTGGTCATTCCGAGTTGATCGCTCGCTAGCAGTTTTTAGCAGCCATGCAAATGCTATGCCGCCGCCCACTGGGAGTGTATTTTAGCTTAGCAGAAGTGCGTATGAAAGGATCACAGAGCGGCGGCAAAGTTTTTTGGTGCAGTTTTAGAGTAGCCCAATACCTACTCAGCGCTTGTGATGATTTCAGACTGTTCAGTTCCTGTTTTGACGTCATGAACACGCCCTGCGTTCGCCCAGCCATGCCTGTGTTTTTCCTGGCACGCCTGCATTTTTACGAACACTCCCTGAAAACGGTCAGTTGACACCCAGAAACGCCCACTTCATGTCAATAACTCTGCGGCCAGCAGTGCGACTGAAAAGCTTTGCTAGACCTTGTGTGAAACTACATTGTTTGTTGTAAAATTACTTAGCGTGTGCGCATTGCGCCGCATACGCATGCGCAGAAGTGCCTTTTTTTGCCTCATTGCTGCACAGCGAACGAAAGCAGCTAGCGATCAACTCGGAATGACCACCATTATTCAAGCCTCCAAACCTTCAAGTATTCCCTGAAAACGTAACTATTTAGGTAAGCATATCAAATTCCAGAACCACCCATATGACTTTCTATTGTACCCAAAACCTGTGCTCTACACATTTCACACATAACTTTATATGTGTTCTTTCTACACACACACACACACACACACACACACACACACACACACACACACACACACACACACACAAACAACCTGCTGACCCAGGACATCATAGCACACCAAGAACCTTTTATGTTTACAATATGGCTAGACCAATTTTCAATACAAAGCACTTAACCTCATGTAGCAAATTCTTGTTTCCCTTTAGATAGTAAGCTTGTGAGCATGAGCCTCTTATCCCTTCTCAATTATTATCCAGTTTTGTTTTGTTACAAATTGTAAAGTATTTGAATTGTAAATTACTTGTGAATTGTAAAATCTGCTGGTACTATATAATTTACTGTTATTTAACAACCAAGGGCTACATATTACACTGAAAAAGTTTCTACAACTTTTTTTATTGTTCATTAAACTTTGTTGTCTGCAATATTAGTTCATAATGATAGCTCTGGGCCAATGAAAAATATAGCTGTCTCAGTCAAATGGCTCCATCAATCAATGTTTTCCATCAAAATGCATAGTTCTTTCAGACTATTCCTCAATATCAAGCCATTAAATCATGATTTCAAGCAGAAGAGGGGTTGATATGATTACCAGGTATCCTTTTTTACTAACCGTAGTGTGTTATTGCATAAAGATACAGTAAGTCGCTGCAATTTTCTCCAAAGTGTTTATTCAGTATAAATACAAATGCAGTTCTGAAAATGCAATGTAGTAAATTATGAGAGATCTACATTAGCACTATGAATTGTAATGTCAGAACCATTTAAATGTTCCTGTGACTGATATGGACACAAGATAGGAAGCACAAACTGAGAGCCATAGTGCGCCATGATGCCATCCATGTAATGTGACACATGCTGTTCAGAACTCTCCTGCCCATATTCAGGAAGACACTTCTAAATTATATATCTTTATTGTAAGGCAGTACAGAGCCAATGCACACAATATAATCATGTTATTTATACATTTTGTTTTAAAAGCATAAATATGTTAACCATAAATTATGTAAAATATTGACGCAATGCATATTGATTTAATTTACATAACACAGAATTCCAAGGAAGGTACATACATGGGTATTAAAACATGTCAAAGTCAGTTTATCCATGGAGATTAAAGATTTACATATTGTTAAGTGAAAACATTTGCACACAAGCATACTATTTCCACCTGCAGAGAGCTTAACATACAACTTAAGAATTATTGCTTTTGGTGAGGAAAGTGTCTTGTCAAATAAGAGCTTAGTTCCTTGTAAAAAAAAAAACACTCACACTTTCTTTCCATGATGCTGATGTTAAACCCAGTTGGAAATTATGTAATTACATCATGTAGTCTGATCACAAAACGTTGTACAGTACGTAGGCAAGATACAACTATAAGCATTAATTTATGTTAAATTAGTTACTTTTGTCATGTTGTATGCATTATTCACAGTTAAGTGAATTTGTATGATTTGAAATGATAAATATACATAGTTAATAACATTCTTCTTCCCTTTTGGCAGTCTCTTCTATTAGCTCCAATAAGTCCCACGTTTAATACAGTGAATAGACAATTAACCCTGACATATTGTGAAAACATGTATTTCTAATAGAGTGAGTCATGCATTTCACAGTAAGACAACTGTTAGACCCAAAACATATGGTGAAAATCTTCTCTTGCCACATATGGAATACACTCATTACTGAATATTTGTATGAGCAGTAATTATTGATTTAAAACATTTAATTGTAATATGTTTATATTTTTGATTGCATGATAAGTTATTTAGGACATGTAGCTTTGCAAATATTTGTAACATTTTCTTGATAATTAGAAAGGAGCAGTTAGAGAAAATGTCACTGTTTTGTGCACAACGTCTTAGAACATGACATGGGTATCACTACTAATGAAAAAGGAGTCCAACTGATCTATAAAAAAAATCCTTAGAACAGAGGTAGGCATTATGTGGCACTTCAGCTTCTGGTGAACTGTACATCCCAGCAAGCCCTGGCACAGTTTTGCTGGTATGTTTAGTCAGTGCTAATTTTGTAGTTAAATAGGTTCAGGAACTGTTCACTGAGCAGAGGTGAGCGGTGATGTGGGTTGAGCTACCAAAGGGGCGGAGCATCAATTGGTACATAAACTTTTTTTAAAAACACATAATGCCCTGAGTACTGCCATATATACACATAATGCCCCCCAGTAGTGCCAGTTACACAATGCTCCCCATAGTGCCAGATGCACAATGCCCCCAGCAGTGTCAGTTACACAATGCCCCCAGCAGTGCCAGATACACAATGTCCCCAGCAGTGCCAGTTACACAATGCCCCCAGCAGTGCCAGTTTCACAATGCTCCCCATAGTGCCAGATGCACAATGCCCCCAGCAGTGTCAGTTACACAATGCCCCCCAGCCGTGCCAATTACACAAATCCCACAGCAGTGCCAGATGCACAATGCCCTCAGCAGTGCCAGTTACACCAATACTATTTAAAAATAATAGGTTCAAAAGCTACAGGTCTGGGTCGGAGCTATTAAAAAAGTTATAGACAGATGATATATAGTTTTTAGAAAAGAAGGCACTCAAAATGGACTTTAAATAAAACTTATCTTATGGAAAATACATTTTGGCCCAGGTCAGGTTCAGGAACCCAGTTCCTGATGATGTCATATTTAATGAGAGGTTCAGGAAGTGCTGGTTCCTGCTGAAAAATAGTACTGTGTGTAGTTCCACAGCACCTGGAGTGCAACATTTGCCTAGTCCTGCTTTAGAAAATGGTTGAGTACTTTGAAACAGGAGTTTTTTTTATCTGAGGTCCAGATTGCCTAGGTAAATGCCTTCTGAACAATTTATTAATTAAACCTGTTTCCTTTAAAGCAGTTTAACATAATATAGAATTACAATAGTTAAGCATGTGAGCATGAGTTTGTAAATGCATGCAAACTATTTACACTCCTGTATTAGGAGTGATAAGTAATTACTGTTTTCAATCTCATTTTACTCTTCTCCAAGATAGTTCAGCACCAAATACAAATTGCTACAAAGTACAGCTTGAATAAACATGTTGAGATTGATATACTACTTCACCATTTCTTACATCATGTTGTATGTTGACCATTGAGGAGCCTACTTGACACCCCCATCAGCAGTAGCAGAATCAGCTACTAAAGATGACTTGTAGACATGAGCGCTATGATACTGAGATTTGTCACCAGAATTTCCACAGTAAAGATAGAGATGTAGCTCCCCACGTCGCTGACGTTCAGCTTCAGAGAGCTTGGGCCGTGGATAGCTCTGACGAACAACTTTTCATTGCACAGAGGAAGAGACTTTAGTAACTGGTGGGACAAAACAGGATCAACAACGTTGGTGGTATTCCAGAGGAGTTCAGGCATCACAGAAAGAATACTAGTCAAAAGTTCTTGTAACGGTATTAACATCTGGTAGATAATCCACAGTTGGTCAGGAGTCTGAGTACAAAGAGTCCAAGAATCTCTGGAGGAGTTCTGCTGCAGACACTGTGTCAATTGATGCTGAGTCGACTCCAAACCCTCCAAGCATCTTGCAATATTGCTTAGGAGGTCTCTGGTCAGACAAACACTTTCGGCTGGGTCCATGTAGCCAGTTCCCACTGTCATGACTGTGGTTTTTGTGAACCCAGCGTGTATGTGAAATCCATGTGGGTAACTGGAGGACTATGTGTATATTTGGCTGGTCTGTGGGAATCAGTGAGATGAAGTAGTAAGGAGCAATGCCTGACCAGGGGTCAACCCGGGTCTCAGCAGAGGGAGCCGTATCCTGACCACTGGATCACCAGGGACTTGGTGTTGATAGCAGGATGGTGAATGTATTAGTGAGAATGAACTGGATATACTGTCACTGGAGTAGGTGTTTGTGTACTCAAGGTTACTATGAAATAGGTTCTCTGGAGTTGTTCAGAACTGGGAGGAGAGTTGAAGATTTTGAACTGGACTGGTTACTGGTGAGACTGAGAATCGAGCTAGGTACCGGTATAACTGGAATGCAACTGTAATCTGGGCTGGTATCAGATATAACTGAAAACACAACTGTATGTAGAACAATGACTGTGGCTGTAACTTTAAGACAAGGCTGAAGAAGAATTGAAGACTGTAGCTGTGACTTTAAGATGAGGCTGAAGAAGAACTGAAGACTGTAGCTGTGACTTTAAGATGAGGCTGAAGAATATTATGGCTGTGTCTTTAAGACGAGACTGAAGAATACTGCGGCTGTGTCTTTAAGATGAGACTGAAGAATACTGTGGCTGTGTCTTTAAGACGAGACTGAAGAATACTGGATATAACTGCTAACACAACTGTAATCCAGACTGGGTAGCAAAAGAGCAGAGTTTTACAGGAACTAAGGTAATAGTGGTACCTCTTAGGAAACTCAGCTACTAAGCTCAAACTGAGCTGTGTGACACAAGGAACTGGCAGCTTCTGTAACACAAGTCTCTTTACTTATACTTCCTGGTCCTTGGTGATTGCTGAATAGGGTCAGAAGATTCATGGAGTCTTTGACTGACACAGAATTGGATAGCTCCAGGTCAGGTGATCAGACCCTATCATGTCAGTACTCCAGGTTAGGCTCTGATGTGGAGTGAGGCCTAGCAGGCCGAAAAAACACTGAAGCCTGAACTTCTAAAAATAAACAGAGGATGCTGACTTTTAGGCCTAAACTCCAGATTGCTGAACACAGTTAATAATCAAAATGCTGCACACAGCTGATCACCGATTACTTAGAGGAATTCCTATTTAGGTGGCTAATCAAGGTAAGCAAACACAGATTTGCAGTCTTCCTGCTGAGCTGAACAGATGCAAATTACAGGATATGCCGAGGTAAGCCCCGGATTATGAGAAATACAGTCAGGATCATGACACTTAGGACAACACCTCTCCTTTTAAACCTCTTGGTGATGCTAAGACATTTTTGTAAAGTATCTTGGACCAGAAACTCTAAAGTAAGGGTATCTCAGTATAGCGCAAATGCAAAACAAACAAGCAAAATGTACATATTACAGCAATAAGTTGAGAACTCATAGGGTAAGACAGAACCTAAATTACTGCTATGCCTTCTTGTCATGACCCTTTTTACTGACATAATAGACCAAGTTTTACACCTTACTGCTGCAGAGAGATATTGACCCAAGAGAGAGTAGATGTTAGAGGATAAAGGTTGTTTATTTACATAGGAGAACAGGTGTAGTTACATTATGGCAGACATGGAGACCATGTGCTGACAAATGGACTTCTGGCATCAGAAAAAAGTGGCAGAACCTTTGAATGGATGTTTGATCACTCACCATCCTATATAATATAAGGCTAAAAGGCTAACACTGCTCCTCACCTCTATATGTGCCCCCCAACTTTTCTCCCATGTGATCACACTACTTGCTTCTCAAATTAAATCCCATCTCAAATTAAATCCCAACCCATTCTGTTTTCCCTAACCCAGCTGGTGATCTCCCTTCCCAGCATCTTAGCTGTTCTATGGTCCTATAGTGATGTCATAACTAAAATATTAATTATTTAAAATCGGAAGCCTTGTTGCTCCATGTTCCCTCTCAGGCCACCAAGACTTTCAAATCCAATTAAAATTTTAAATGGCCATCCAGACAAATTACTGTAGATACTTAGAAATCTATCTCACTAACAGCAATGATTTCCTCTTTGACCAAAACTTTCCACCTCTTTTCGTCAAGATTCAGGTTGATTTAACCTCTTGGACCTGCCTCATCATCTTGTTGCTGGGCACAATCAAACATGTTACAATGAATATAATACCTAAAACCTATTTTAGACCCTTGATGTAACTGTACTTGCCACCTTCCTTTACAACATCCAAAATGTCCTGATCCATTTTATTTGGAACCACAGACCCCCACAGATCTAGGCCAATGTCTGAAGGGACCAGTATCGGGATGAGGTAGGGGTCTCCTGGACAACAAATTTTACTACCTAGTCTCTCATTTCTCTCAGATTGTTACCTCTTACTCACCCCCGGACTCCACCTCCTGGCTTGACAAAAAATCTGCTTATGTTAACCTTATGTTAACCTGCTCCTAAATTTAACATTACTCTTTTGTATCAGTGCTCACTTAAATTGAAACTAACCTCTCTGATATCTCTCTTGACTCACATCAGGTTCAACCCTGTGTTTTCTATTGGGTCATCCATCATGACATATCATAAAATGTTCTAAGGTAGGCCTCAAATTCCACATAGATTTCTCTAGACAAGTTCATTGGTTGCCCTTGGTAGAGATTCAGAAGAGTCCATATCCCAGACACTCAACCCCTTTGAATTCTTCCAAATCCGTAAATTTCTACATTCTCTGAAACTACTTTTGGACTAAGATACCTCATACTTATTGAAAATCTCTGTAAACATAACCACTTAACTAAGGGCTTAATATCCTGACTTTATACTAACTTTCTTGTATTAGACCTTCCCTCTTCAAGAGGAGGTGGAAAAAGGACCTTGGACCTCCGCAGATAAGGAGACATGGGAGGAAGTGGGGATTGACAAAATTTCCATCTCCACTGAAATTAAAGAAACCCCCTATAAAATGTATTATATTCATTAATGTTAACAAAATGTTCCCTTCCTCATCACCTGGTTAGTGGCATGACTGCAGCCACAGGGGCACTCTGCTACATATATAGTGGACATGTGAAAATATTATCCCTTGTTTGGGATTGTCTCTTCCTGGTCTTCCTGTAACCCCAGTGACAAAGAATCCTTGGGTATTCATGTTGTGTTACCCTCCTCCAGATCTTAAAAAATTTTCAAGAAAATGAACCATACACATTCTGATGCCAGCTAAATCTGTGGTGTCCCTGAACTGGAAAACTCCCCTTTATCTCTTTCTGCTTTTAAAAGCCAGATTTGACATGTGGCATCTATGGATGAGATAACCTATTATCTTTATGACAAAGTTAATGTTTTTACTCAAGTATGGGCCTCATGGCTTTCTGATGAGCCTGGCTTTCATCCCTTTCTACATCCCTTTCCACTCATGGAGGCTCAAGAGCAGTGTACACTATCTCCCATTTTGTACCTCCATCACTGCTACTACCTAGTTCCATATGTGTTGGTTGGAGGTTATCCATGCAGTCTTAATTTGTGCCCCACTCCCCTCCTCCACTTATTCCTCACACCCATTCCCCTTTTACTACCTATGTTCATTTTGCTGCTTCTTAGTATTTTATTAATACTACATTTTGGCCATCTATTTGTGTCCATAGATACTCATCCAGATTGTGTTCCTATATTGGACCTAGACAGCTGTGATATTTAGCAATTATCCTATCTGCTTCTGTTTGTATATGCCACAGCATCAGTGTTTTCCTTTCTGTTATTTTTGGCAGACCACTTAAAATACATAATTATAAAAATATTGTTACAACAATTCATAGCTATAATCTTGAACTAACACTAGAAGGATTACATATGTTACCCTGGCAGGCAGGATGGTGGCTGCCAATAACCCGGCAGCGGCATCCCGCCCACTAGAATACTGGTAGCAGGGCAAGTGCTATGAGTCCCCTTGTGGGCTAACTGCGCTCGCCATGCTGCGGGCTCGGTGGCTCGCTGTGCTCACCACAGGATCTATTTCCTCTCTATGGGTGTCATGGACACCTACAGTACGAGTGAAAATAGCCCTGGTGGGCCGGGATTCCGGCTGCCAGCATTGTTGGCTGTCGGGATTTCGATGTCGGTATCCTGAATGCCGGGATCCTGACATCCGGCCTTTTAATTGCATCCCCACTAGAAGCATACCCTATGTGCATGGTTTAGCATGTGACCAAATTTCAGAGGTGGACACAAGAGTAGTGACAAAGTATCAAAAAGTTTCCAAAGTTATTGATTTACAGTATTAACTGACTTGCTTTTATGGCAAAAATTCCATCCTAAAGGAGCTAATGAAGTCGGCATTCTATTTGCAATTTTAGTGGGTGTACCGTCCAGACAAAACTACAGCTATGCTAGACATTGATTATTATTATTATTATTATTATTATTATTATTGTTATTAGCAGTAGTAGTAGTAGCAGCAGTAGTAGTAGTATGCAGCAGCGATAGTAATATAAATAATAGCAATATTTCTAAATATCAATTTATAGATGTATTACAAGTAAATCTGTAGACATTACTGTCAGACAAACTTGTACAAAATATATTCCTCCTTTCCCTTTCTATTCCTGGCTGCCAACAATACATTTATTAAGTTATTCATTATCCATTATAACTACATGACCTCTACCAGGCTGTCCAGGAACCAAGACTCAAAAACCTCCACTTGCCAAATATATCCTCAGGCTTACACAGATTATTGATAATTGATATGTTCATGTGATATACTGTAGTTGTAAATTGTTACCCTGAGATAATGAAAAACATACTGTATAGGCCCAATATGTTTTTTTTCATTAAGTACACTTTACTCAGAGCAATACACTCATTGGAACATCAGCAAATATTTATAATGGAGTTTTTATTCTGTATACATATTATTGAGTGGGGGGACTCTTACAGGTACCTCATTTTTTGTGGAAGAAACAAAGTAATGACTCGTTATCATGTAAAAAGCTAACCTTATTCATGGTGGTTATGTGTTCTTGGTGGTTGTGTTGCTGTATGTTATTTATGTTATTTTATCTTGTAAATGTTACTGCTAAATTACAATTATAAAATAGACACACCGTGCGGGATGCCTGTCGAACTTGGACTTTTTTTTAAAGGGGCAATCACTTACAATGCATGGTTTTGCCTTGTGATTGCCCCTTTAAAAAAATGTCCACATTTTCCTGGCATCCCATACGGCCGCACAACTCGGGCAGCATTACATCTTGCCCATTATGAAATAAAGATACGTAATGTATATGTTTTTTCAGCACAAGGGATTTGATTTATTTATAAAATTTAAGAACTAAACTGATCCATAAATATTTGTGCCAATTGAAAGGTGATTAAATTGCTTACCATACATTATGGGTTGACAAAATAATATAATTTGAATTGCTGTGAATCAACAATAGTACTGTACATGTAGATAAACTATAGATAAAATATGGGAAGTGGAAGGATTAGCTGGTATAGGTGGTATATACAATTTGTCCTATAGAGGTATATTTGATAATCACACTGGGACAACCCTTCTAAAATATGAGATAATTTAGTAAGATTAAAAAGTTAAATATTGCAAGTGGTTAAGGTTAAAAGAGTAAAAGTTAAGGGAGAGACTTTTTTTGAGGTGAGGTATGTACAGTAGGTATGTAATTCCATCTAATAGATGCAGTAAGGGAAAAATATTTCATACATACATATAGGAGAACATTTGACAAGTTAGATCATTGTAGGACCACTGATGCCTAGTATAAGTGTCAAAATGTTTGCTTGATGAAAAAATCTTTTAAATATGGAAGATAACTTGAAATTATACTGTATTCCCTACATCTCTGTATATGATAATACATTGACTAACTAGCTGCTTAGATGTACAGTATATACTCCAAATGGCATCATGCAACTCAACTGTTCCATCAGATGAACTACTTTCCTATTCCCATTCCTCTGAAAATGTCACTACCTTATGTCAGATTGGCTAATGCTTGAAGAGTTACTATCATTCTGCACCCTGCAACCACTGTAAATCTGACTTCTCTTACTATGGCCAATGAGACTCCGATCCCATGGACTCCACCTTCCCATCAACACTGCAGTATTCCTGGTGCCCAGCAACATTTACCTAACCACATCCTCTAACTGCCAGCACCTCCTGATCGGCTGTGTAGTAAGATTCCATGGACCATTGCTAGGACCAGGTACCTGTACATTTCTTTGACAGAGATACCTCTCTGTTTCCTGCCCCAAAATTATATCCTCATATATGTAGTGTTGGATGTGATCTTCAGCTGAATGGTTGTGCCTAACACCTCTGCTTTATCAGTGTCATTGCTGGCTTCTCTTTTGATCACTTTCGATTCCCTCTATACTCATCTCATGGTTGAGCTTCAATGATAGTAGCAAACTTCCTACAATGGCCTGCTGCTTCTTATCTTCCAGTGACACAGTGTCAATTTACAATTCAATTTCTGCCGGGGACATTATCTCCAAGCATTCTTATCCTTCAGAACTCATTGCTGACACTGACCTCTGTCCCTGGGGCTTCATCTGATCCTCTATCTCTATGCACTTGCTGTAAACCTTCCCTGTATATCTTGGACTATGATATTTGATGCTACCATTAGTTCTCTTCATGTTACTGCACTCTACAACATTCCTGCCTGCAATAACTTGGAGTTTGCTACCTGGGCTGGGAAATCTTGACTGAGTTGTAGCTACAGCAATTCCCCATAGAAGAACTTCAGTCCTCTGTCAACCCAACAGATTACCTGGATTGATTCCCATGGATTCCTCATTGCCTTTGTGCTTTAGTCTGATGGAAAGTTTCCTATTGATATGATTGATTCCCATGGATTCCTCATTGTCTTTGTGCTTTAGCCTGATGGCGAGTTTCCTATTGATATGATTTCCTTGTATACCCTCCTAACCAGTAGGCTCCTTCCTCTTTATTGAACACTCTCATGACATCAAAAGTTACCTTTCAATTCTCACTACAACTTTCTCCAACACAACTCTGTCAAACCTATACATGCAAAGGAAAGAAAATACCACATTTGGGTTTTCCCTCATTATTTCATAGAGAAATATGTTCTAGAGGCTCACCCAATGAGGCTAGTTAACTCTGCTTGCCTGGAGGTCACCAACAAGGAATAAAAGAGAATGACACATCCCATGTCATTAGAAGGGACTTTCTCTCCCCAATAACAGAGATAGTAAAATAACTGTGCATTTATTTCATTACGGGTGTTACAGCTGTAGGTAACTGCACATATCAAGTACAGATGCCACTACAGTAGGTAATCACCTAACAGCATTCTGTTGATACTGACTTTAACTTAATTAAACTTTACCTGCAGGCCCTCCAAAAATTCCATAAGATTTGGACAACCATTTTCGAATAAATTCATATCAAATCAAGTGTTATATCAATATCAAGTGCTTTCCTGAGGCCAGGAAATATACACAATTGAACTCTTTACTGAATTGCCCACTAAGATTCGTAAAGAACATCTTTCTTTATATAGCCCAAAGGGCCCTTAGGATATAGGGGGTCATTCCGAGTTGATCGCTCGCTGACGATTTTCGCAGCGCAGCGATCAGTTAAAAAAACTGCAAAACTATGCATGTGTATGCTTTGCAATGCACACGCGCTTTGTACGGGTACAAAGAGCATTGTTGCTGTGCAATGCTTCTAGCGATGAATCCATTCGCACAGCCGATCGCAAGGAGATTGACAGGAAGAGATCTTTTAAAGGTGTCAACTGACCGTTTTCTGGGAGTGGTAGGGAAAACGCAGGCGTGTCAAGGTGTTTGCAGGGCGGGTGTCTGACATCAATTCCGGGACCTCCGTCGCTAGGATCATCGCACAGGATAAGTAACTTCAGGAAAATCTTGTTTTGCACAAAATGTTTTTGTAACGCACATGCGTTACAAAAACACTGCACACTGCACATGCGATCGCACACTTGCAAAGCGAAAATACACTCCCCCATGGGCGGCGACTCTGCATTTGCATGGCTGCAAAAAGTAGCTAGCGAGCGATCAACTCAGAATGAGGGCCATAGTCCCAGGACACATCTTAATTTAAGGTAGCTATCTTGAAAGAATTTAAGAAACTCTCAAACCTCCAGTATGAAGGTCATACAATACGCTACTATCAAGGTATTTCCCGGTCACCTTGGCTAAGTGGAGATATCTCCAGGGAGTTATCACAGCCCAGAGGGAAATTTACATAGGGTAATGTTGGGGATTCCCATTTACAGTAGCTTGATCCTCTGGCACTAAAACTACCAACTCTCTGCCAAGACTCTTATTGAAGCCCAGGGCCAACTCTGACAAATTGGCCTGACACCAAGACTATCTCCAGATTCCACACATGAGCCCGCTACCCTTTATTTTTGCCATCTTCTATAAGACCCCAGCGACCTCTGGGACATGATAAACCATGGCACTGGCAACTCCCAAGCAATAAACTATGCAAACTAAAATGTTTTGAACTTTATACAGCTTGTTCAAATTCCTATTCCATCTTCAAATCTTAGTATTGTCCCCAATGATACTAGTTATTCCTTACCTAACTCCACCATCTGCAGCATGCCTGCAGCCTGATAAAGTATCCTCCATCTTTGCTGGAATCCCTGTAGTGCCATCAAGGGAGTGACAAATTTCCAGGTCTGCCAATGTAAACCACCTGTCTTCATGGAAAGCTTTGACCCAATGAATGTAAAAGACATTGATGATATTAAGCACATGTTGCATCCCACCAGTAAAGATGTGTCCTTTTATGCTGTTGCTGTAATGGTACGTACAGCTCCCAAGATTCCCAGGTGGTTGTGTATGCTCACACCCGCTATCCTTGCAATTAAATGGGAGTCCCAGGGCCTGATCAACCAATAGGCTCATCAGGCTGCAGCCTGGAGCACAGAATCATGGGGTGGCGCAGTGGGTGTGGACATCACACGCCGACACCATACCCAGCCACACACCCAGAGCCACTACAGGCAGCCCGTGCCATTCCCACCATGCTCCCAGAGCCACTGGCCAGAGAGGAGGGTCCAGGAAGGATCTCACAGCTGCCATCCCGCTACAGCTGCAGGATCCAGGAGGCTCCTCACCATTGTCACTGCCACCATCCATCTCCAGCCACATGACAAAGGAGGGTCCTCACCACCGCCACCATCCCTCTTCAGCTGCAGTGTCCAGAAGCCTCCTGACCACCACCACTGAATAGCTCCAGCTGCAGGATCAAGGAGGGTCCTCACTGCCACCGCCCCGCTTGAGCCGCAGGGTCCATGCTCCTGCCTGTTGGGGAACTAGTAGGTAAAAAAAACCTACTATTCATTTTATGCAACTCCTGCATCCCGTTTCTCCTAGGACCTATGCACTAGGGGCATACATGTATTTGGCACTGTGGGGCATATATGTATCTGGCACTATGGGGACATGTGTATCTGGCACTGGGGGCATATACTGTATGTATCTGGCACTGTGGGGCATATATGTATCTGGCACTGGGGGCAAATATGTATCTGGCACTGTGGAGCATATGTATATCTGGCACTGGAGGCATGTGTATCTGGCACTGGGGGCATATATGTATCTGGCACTGGGGCATATATGTATCTGGCACTGTGGGGCATATATGTATCTGACATTGTTGGCATATATGTTTCTCGCACTTGGGGCATATATGTATCTTGCACTGTGGGGGCATATATGTATCTGGCACTGTGGAGGCATATATGTATCTGGCACTGTGGGGGCATATGTGTATCTGGCACTGGGGTCATGTATATCTGGCACCGTGGGAGCATGTGTATCTGGCACTGGGGATATATGTATCTGACACTGTGGGGGCATATGTGTATCTGACACTGTGGGCATGTATATCTGACACTGTTGGGGCATGTGTATCTGGCACTGGGGGTATATATGTGTCTGGCACTGTGGGGGCATATGTGTATCTGACACTGTGGGGGTATGTGTATCTGGCACTGTGGGGGCATGTGTATCTGGCAACGGGGGGCATATATGTATCTGGCACTGGGGCATATATGTATCTGACACTGTGGGGCATATATGTATCTGGCACTCTGGGCATATATGTATCCGGCACTGTGGGCTTATAAGTATCTGGCACTGGGGGCATATATGTATCTGGCACTGAGGGGGCATATATGTATCTGGCACTGTGGGGGCATATATGTATCTGGCACTGTGGGGGTTATATGTATCTGGCACTGTGGGGGCATATGTGTATCTGACACTGGGGGCATGTATATCTGGCACTGCAGGGGCATGTGTATCTGGCAGTGGGGATATATATGTATCTTGCACTGTGGGGGGATATGTGTATCTGGCATGGGGGGATCTATTTATCTGGCACTGTAGAGAATATGTGTAACTGGCACTGTGGGTATGTGTATCTGGCACTGGGACCATATATGTGTCTGGCTCTGGGGGCATATATGTATCTGGCACTGGGGGCATATATGTATCTGGCACTATGGGGTCATATATGTATCTGGCACTGTGGTGACATATATGTATCTGGCACTGTGGGGTCATATGTGTTTCTGACACTGGGGCATGTATATCTGGCACTGTGGGGGCATGTGTATCTGGCAATGGGGGCATATATGTATCTGGCACTAGGTCATATATGTATCTGGCACTGTGGGGCATATACATATCTGGCACTGTGGACATATATGTATCTGGCACTGGGGGCATATATGTATCTGGCACTGTGGGGGCATATATGTATCTGGCACTGTAGGGGCATATATGTATCTGGCACTGTGGGGACATGTATGTATCTGACACTGGGGGCATGTATATCTGGCACTGTGGGGTCATATGTGTATCTGGCACTGTGGGGGCATATGTGTATCTGGCACTGTGGGGGCATGTGTATCTGGCACTGGGGGGCATGTATATATATCTGACACTGGGGACATATGTGTATCTGCCATGGGTGGTATTCATGTGACCGACAGTCACATGACCTCCTCCAGCATCCTGACCCCTCACTATCCCAATGGTCAGCATGCCGACCAACAGGGGCTATTTCCACTCGTGGGTGTCCACGACACCCATAGAGTGGGAATAGAACCTGTGGCAACTGCAGGTCGCCACCGAGCCCGCAGCGTGGTGAGCACAGCGAGCCCACAAGGGGCTTGCTGCACTCGCCCCTCCCCGCCGGGATCCCAACGTCGGTATGCTGCCAGGATCCCGGCATCGGTATGCTGACCGGCGGTCTCCTTACCCCCAGTCAGCCATACTACACCCATCTGGCACTGTAGGGACATGTATGTATCTGGCACTGTGGAGGCACTCATTTCTTGGCATTTTTCTATGTACTTGGCACTGTACTGGGACATTATATGTATGTGGCACTGTACAACATGACTAAAAACAGGGTTATGACAAAAGGTCATACTATTACAAACGTCATACCGAAAGGTGTGCACACAAAAATGGGGAGTGGCTTTGTGTCAACTAGGCCATGCCCCATTTTTGTGCACACGCCTTTGGCGAGTGTATGATAGTGGCTTTTACCCATGACTACAGATCTTTTCTGGCTCTTTGAATCTGACTGGTTTGCCTCCCATGTCCTAGGGGATGGACAGAATAAGAGACAGGAGGGATTAGTAGGAATGGTAGAAATAAATGTATAGAATAAAAGACAGGAGGGGAAGAATATTAGCTAAAAAAATCTAAGCAATAAAATTGTTGGGGGGACGTCCACTTCTGTATTAGCCTAGGGCAGCTGGAACCATTAATCAGGCCCTGGGTAGACCCATGGCTGTGAGTAGTCGCAGCCTCTCATGGCATAGCTGTACTGTGGTAACAAATGCAGCAAGGCTGCAGAGGGTAACACCTCTTTACATTGAACATTTGGTGGCTTGCCTGAAACCCTCAAAAAAATTGTTTGATTAACTACAAACCAGTACCAAACCTTCCTTTTCTAAGAAAAGTTATTGAGAAAGTGGTTGCAACTCAACTAGAAACTCGCCTTACAACCCATGATATTTATGATTTTTTTTCTAGTCAGGATTCAGGAAAAGACATTGCACTGAAACAGCCCTGGTATGTATACTTAATGATCTTCTGATGGCAAAACATAGAGGTAGCTGTTCAATTTTAAACTTTCTGTATCTCTATGCAGCATTTGATATTATGGACAATGGGATTCTGATTGAGTACCTGGATAATTTATGTTGAGTGGATGACATAGTCCTTAGTTGGTTCAAATAAGTTCTCACCATATATATATATATATATATATATATATATAAAGTTTATACAGACACAAATGAATGTATTAAAACCCTTGTCAATTGCCGTGTTACTGCATGTGAGCGTCCAAGTCCTATAGACAAAGCAATAGAGTAAAAATTAATATAGTGTATGCAGACGCAAATAATGTGTGAAAGCAATTATGTAGATCATTGACGTTAAAGTATGTACAGTGGTGGTCATTCCGAGTTGATCGCTAACAGAAAATGTTCACTGCGCAGCGATGAAGCAAAAAGCTGGCACTTCTGTGCATGTGTATGCGGCGCAATGCGCACGCACGATGTACTTTCACAATGGCCGATGCAGTTTTACACAAGGTCTAGCAAAGCTTTTCTGTCGCACTGCTGACCGCAGAGTGATTGACAGGAAGAGGGCGTTTCTGTGTTATCTGACCGTTTTCAGGGAGTGTTCGAAAAAATGCAGGTGTGCCAGGAAAAACGCAGGCGTGGCAGGCCAAACGCAGGGCGTGTATGTGACATCAAAACAGGAACTGAATAGTCTGAAGTGATCGCAGGCGCTGAGTAGGTCTGAAACTACTCTGAAACTGCACAATTTTATTTTGTAGCCGCTCTGTGATCCTTTCGTTCGCACTTCTGCAAAGCTAAAATACACTCCCAGTGGGAGGCGGCATAGCGTTTGCACAGCTGCTAAAAACAGCTAGCGAGCGATAAACTCGGAATGACCACCAGTATACGTATGTTTTGTACTATGTGAGCATCCAAGTCCCTTAACGGCATAAACAAACACCAATGAGAAGGAATCACTATTACCCATAACATCAATAGACCATACTGTACCTGTAACACGTTCGTTTGCATCTGTATACACTACTGTTTTTATTTGTTGATTTGTCTGTGGGACTTGGTCGCTCACATATTACTAACGTCAGTGGACTTTACTGTGGCTTTATCATGTTCGTTTGCATCTATATACTGTATACTGTTCTACTGTATTCCGTCTGTACACTGTAATATACTGCATGACCTAGAGTACTGTAGCATATTGTAGTGTAATGAGACGCATCAGTAAAGTAGTTCTTACGTTGTAGTTCTGTATTGTATTTTAATAGAATTTAAAAAGCGACATCTGGTTTATGATCACTGGTATTACACTTAAAGGTAATGCCATACTCTCTGTGCGCCTCCCTACGACTAGGCACACCTCCCTATGACTAGGCAAGCCTCCTTGCGACCAGGCACGCTGCGTATGCCCGATCGCAACTAACACCTCAGCCAGCCAAGATAACTGAGGCTCCATCTGTACTACTGGGTGAAATAATCAGACAAAATAAACTGGCCTTTTACTGCTATTCAGATTATACAAATTGTACCTGTTCTTTGCTCCACATACTGAGAACCCAATAACAGCCCTAAATGAATGTCTTGCTAAGCTAAAGGAATGTACAAGTGCCATTTGGCTGCAATTAAATCCTGATAAAACAAATGTCCTTATTATAGGTCAATGGATTGAACTGCAGCATAGCCGATCAACTGAACAGTATGCTTGGCTCAGAATTGCAAAAAAATGGTGTTGTCCTTGATAGTGGTCAGACACTTAAACATCAGGTATCAGCAACAATCAAATCCTCATTTATTCATCTAAGGAACATAGGGGGTAATTCAGAGTTGATCGCAGCAGCAAATTTGTTAGCAGTTGGGAAAAACCATGGCCCTCATTCCGAGTTGTTCGCTCGCAAGCTGTTTTTAGCAGCTTTACACACGCTAAGCCGCCGCCTACTGGGAGTGAATCTTAGTATCTTAAAATTGCGAACGAAAGATTCTCAAAATTGCGATTACACACCTCTTAGCAGTTTCTGAGTAGCTTCAACCTTACTCGGCATCTGCGATCAGTTCAGTGCTTGTCGTTCCTGGTTTGACGTCATAAACACACCCAGCGTTCGCCCAGACACTCCTCCGTTTCTCCAGCCACTCCCGCGTTTTTCCCAGAAACGGTAGCGTTTTTTCACACACACCCATAAAACGGCCAGTTTCCGCCCAGAAACACCCACTTCCTGTCAATCACATTACGATCACCAGAACGAAGAAAAAACCATGAGTAAAATTCCTAACTGCATAGCAAATTTACTTGGCGCAGTCGCAGTGCGAACATTGCGCATGCGCACTAAGCGGAAAATCACTGCGATGCGAAGAAATTTACCGAGCGAACAACTCGGAATGACCTCCCATGTGCACTACCGCTGGGGCAGATAGACCATTTGCAGAGAGAGTTAGATTTGGGTGGGTTACTTTGTTTCTATGCAGGGTAAATACTGGCTGCTGTATTTTTACACTGCAATTTAGATTTCAGTTGGAACATACCCCACCCAACTCTAACTCTCTCTGCACATGTTATATTTGCCCCCCTCCCTACAGTGCACATGGGGGGTAATTCCAAGTTGATCGCAGCAGGAAATTTTTTAGCAGTTGGGCAAAACCATGTGCACTGCAGGGAAGGCAGATATAACATTTGCAGAGAGAGTTAGATTTGGGTGGGTTATTTTGTTTCTGTGCAGGGCAAATACTGGCTGCTTTATTTTTACACTGCAATTTAGATTGCAGAATGAACTCACCACACCCAAATCTATCTCTCTCTGCACATGTTATATCTGTCCCCCCTGCAGTGCACATGGTTTTGCCCAACTGCTAAAAAAATTCCTGCTGCGATCAACTTGGAATTACCCCCACGGTTTTGCCCAACTGCTAACAAATTTGCTGCTGTGATCAATTCTGAATTAGGCCCATAGCCAGAATTAAGCACTTCATTCCCTCAGAAGATCTATCTAAAGTCATACATTCATTTGTACCATCACCCCTAGAATACTGTAATGTTCACTATCTCGGTCCCCCAGAAAAAAAATAATTGCACTCACTATTGTACACATGATAGGGTTCCTAATTTATACCCTGTAAAGAACCAGTCTGAATTTACCATAACCTCTGCAACTTGTATCAAACCCAATACACCACTATGAACATAAATCATGATTACAACTAACATTTTATCCTTACTATATTAATACATGTAATATTTGCCCCATTCTCATAATACTCGTTATGTGCCCTCTCTCTCTCTAAATAATTTACTCTGAATATGTGCCCCCTTTCTTAAAATAATTGTTCCATGTGCCCATTTTTTTAATAACTAGAATTATTGCAATTTTATAATAAATTATACTAGTGCACCCTCTCTAATAATTACTTTCTTTCCTTTCCCCTTCCTGTTTATTATTCAGAATTGGAGACCACTGCTGATTAGCTGCCTTTCTAAATACAGTAGGATGTTTTATAAAAAAACTTTTTTTGAGGATTGAATTTTAATAGCATGGATAAGTTGCCTCTTTGAGTCAATAAAATGTCAGCTCAATTGGTTAATATACTCTGTTAGAAGGAGAGGCCTGAATTTTGGAAGTTTTATTTATTTATAAAAAAAAAACACACACAAAGATTGCAATATTTTCCGAGATGCTTATTTTATCTTCAGTAGAGTTATTTGTGCCATAAATGAGAGGAAAACCTACTCTTAGATGAATTTCTGGTGCTAGAACAATTTAATTTACGAGATAAGATTGCCATGTGTGCAGCACTTTGCCCATTTTGTAATGTAAAAAAGTGTCCCAGAACCCACAACGTGGAGGTGGCTGCACATTGAGTTCCATTTGTTTCTTTTTTTCTCTTTATCCTCTTTTCAGAGGTATTTTTACACATTTATGTTTAAGAAAAAAATTAGCCAAAGCTCTACTTATTGCCATACCGTGTAGTGCTAATTGCCTCTCTTACAGATAAAACTGGCTCATGTTGTCAAACTTTGGGACTGTTTGTTGGGATAACAATGAGCAATGGCTAAATCCATACCTTGCATCACAGCCACAGGCATGAGCGGACGCTTCTGTAACAAGTTTGACTAAATTTTCCACTGCAACAATGTGACAGGGATAGGAGAATTCCCAGTTTCCGTACTCAATGTTTACCTGACAACTTTTCCTTCAGCTCCCGGTTCAGTACAATTCTGAGAACTCACAAAGTCAAAATTTAATGGAGGATCATTCTGTGGCAGTCAGCACAGAAATAGAATTTCAGCAGAACACGGGGGGTAATTCAGATCTGATCATAGATGGGCTAAATTTAGCACGTCTATGATCAGTTTCTCTGACATGCTGGGGGACGCCCCGCATGTCAGGCCCTACCCCCCGCAAGGGTGCAAAAGCATTGCATAGCAGTGATGCTTTCACACCCAGCGAGTAACTCCCTGCCTGGCAGGCGGCTACCCACCGCATCCCAGGTCGCAGTGGCTGTGTGTGATGTCACACAGCCACTGCAGACTACAACCGCAAAGGTCAGTACATGCCTGCATAGCCCAGACCACGCCCCACCAATGGCTTTCTAAAGTCATTGGCACACCCCCTCCCAACCCGTGACCGCATTTGCCTGTCAATTGCATTAGGCTTCCGGGGTGCGCACGCGCAGTGTGACCGCTGCACAAATGCACTCTGCAAAGGGCTTCAGACTGCGGTCACTGCCACTGCAGCGATCCAGTCTGAATTAGGTCTGAATTAGGCACACAGTTTGGTAAATTTTCGCATCTGTCAATCCCAGCGTCCATCCCTTACTTAATGTTTCTAAACGAACTTTGAGCCTCTCGTCTGTCATTATCAACAACACATAAGTACTTCTGCCGTAGGTATGGAGTCCATTGGATAAACTCATAGAAGTGCGTTGGTCCATCCTTAATTGAGCTGTTGGTCCTTATTTTGAACCACATTGGAATATAAACATAAAGTAAGTACTTTGTGATATCTTTCAATTTGGCTGAGGCCTTTCAGTAGATATATACAAATCTAATATTTGGTTTGTACAGGTCAGCCAGCATGATTAAAACTACCAAGATCATGACAGCTCAGATCAGGTGGACAGGTGCCAGACTACATTGCCCTAGAGATTTCTAGTGAGTATTTCTGATCCTTGCTCAGATCTGCAGACAAATTATCAGCTAAGCTACAATCATAACGGACTACTTACAACCCTTCAGTTTTGAACCAACAGGCACAGTGAATGACTTTGGCCAAAATGTGACCCCATCCATAACTTAAAAGAGACTTCAAAATTGAAGTTCCTTGAAGTGGAGGAGACATATTACCGCTGAAGTGGTCAACGAAGCTTGTCTTCCAGGCATCAAATGACACCCGCCTTCCCTTTCATGTTGACAACTGTGCCATCACAATCAACAACTAAAATGTACCTCCTTCTCGAATCAAAATTGCATGTATGCTGTCTCAAATGTAATGAGCATTCCCTAATTTAGGTACTACATGATAGAGCATTGGTAGAATTTTGCTCCTTGTTTTACTTGAGCAAAGGAGTCATCCATTCAACTGTCAAAGTATAAAGCTTTGAGTGGAACAGTATTTTGTTGTGCCTGCAGTTTCAACTCTTCTCATACATTTTAATTCTCTCATCTAAATTTATTTTTATCTGTTACGAGGTTTGGAGAATCCATGGATATTAGACCGACATCTTTAAGCACAGAGGTAGCTATCATCACTGTCACTCTGTCACTCACACCCAAATCTTTGGCAGGTAAGTGCCATCTCCTCCAACTTAACTCACATTTGAGTCGTGGAAGACTTCCCCTTACAGACTTACTGTAATTATGGTGAGTACGACTGATCACTATTGGACAATTCACTTTCCAAATGTACTTTTCCTGTTGAGTCCTTTGTGTCACAACTGAGGGTTTTAGCTGACAGGAGGAAGCCTCAGTTGTAGGGGCTGAGAGGAACTTAAACCGGGGAGGTTTAATCAGACCCCTGGACATCTAAGTGTTAAAAGGAAACCCGAAGGTGTGACCATGACAACCAGGTAAAAGTAAATTAAAAGTTTATTGACAAACTCCGTGTAACAACAGACAGAAAATAATAAAAATGGCAATGATAAATAATATGATTCCTGGAGCACTCTGACCATGAAATGGTTTTACTGGACACTGGTAGGTTAAGAACAGTTGTTAAAGTCATTAGATGGAATAACCTTACCAGGCCTGGCTGTAGTAGTGAAGATATCCAAGGAACATGCCAGTAGATGGAACAGATGAAGCTGGTAACTTGAATCAGCTGTTGTAATTGCTGGATGGAACCAGCCAGGTGGTAAGACACGGAGTGGATGCGAAATGGAATCAGCCAGATGATAAAGTCACTGAATGAATGCTGGGTGGAACCAGCCAGGTGATGAAACACGGAGTAAATATAGTAAGATGCTAGGGAGCGTGGAAACAGAGGAGTTGAAGGATGATTACCGGTGGTAGTGGATACTGCTGGTAGCAGATGAAATAGCTGGAAGCTGGAAACTGGATCAGCCACGGAGGACTGCAGAGTCAGGCTGCACCGCAGGATGGTAGGCAGGTGCGGATCTCTTTAGTGGATGCTGGAGACAGGAGCTGGAACCTGGAGACACAACCACAGGAGAGAGACTGGAACAAGGTATGACAAACAAAGCACTGACCATTTGCTGGCCCAGGCACAGGATACTTATACCTGCAGCAATGCAGGTATTGGCTGGGCAATTATGCAGATTTCCAGGCAGTGGATTGGAGGAACTGAAACATGTGATTGAATCCAACATGGCTGCGCCCATGTTAGAACTTGGAGGGAAAACTGGTTTAGGAAACCATGTGGAAACATAAGTGCAATGGCGGCGCCGGCCGCAGAGGACAGGAGACGCCAGACTGAGAAATGTATGCTGATACTCGTGGATGACAACGGAGGCCGCGGCAGGCATGGAACACCACACTGACAACCTGCACCTATAACACAGGAGCGGCGGCGGAGGCCGCGGAGGATGGGAGACGCCATGCAGGATTCAAACATGGCGCCGCTGTGACAGCATCTCAGCGTGACAGGAGGGATGTGCAGTATGTGGACACAGATGAAATCCGGCCTTGGAGCGCTGAGCGAGCCTCAGGAGACATCTGAAAGGCAGGAAATGGCGTCCAGATACCCGGATCGTGACACTTTGATAAAGATTTGCAGCATGAAGCTTCATCCTCTCAGCTTGCAACCTAGTCGTCTCTTTGGAGTAACTCCTCATAATTAACTAATCTTTTTTTTAAGAAGTTTCTCGATTTCAGAAACATCAGCATCTCTTATGCGACTGATGTGGTTGCCCTTCTGGTCCAGAAGGAAAACCTGCTCCTTTGAAGGAACTTTCCAATCCTTTAGGCAAAAGAAAGACTGAGACTCTTTGCACTTGCAGGATGTAATGTCAAACAGTTTGCATGCGTTTGCCTTAAAGTTGTCAGCATATTTTGAAGAGCTGGGTTTCTATGCATGCTGCACAATACCCATTTTACTATCCTGTATTTATTGTGGTCCTCTGAAATAATTTGTACAACGCATGTGAAAGAGACAGAAGTAATAGATGCTTTTCATAAATACTATTCACTTTTCTACTTTGCCAGCAACCACCGAAAATTGTGGTTCCTTGTTTCCATCACTCTCAATACCTAAACTTCAACATTCATGGAAACAACATCTAAGGATGTCCTCGTACAGTAACTGGGAAGCTGAGAGGACACAAAGGTCCTCATTCTGACCTGATTGCTAGCAGGCTACTTTTAGCACTGCTGCGATCAGGTAATCGCCACCTACAGGGGAGTGGGGAATCACTGTGCAGATCTGCACTCGCTTTTGCAGAGAGCTGCACAAACAAAAGTTGGTGCAGTTTCTACACAGCTCTGGACTTACTCACCCGCTGCGATCATCCAGGATGGAGCTGATGTCAGGATCCCTCCCTGGAAACAGCTGGGCACGCCTGCGTTCGGACGGACACTCTCTGAAAACGGTCAGTTGACACCTCCGGCTGGCCTCTTCCTGTCAATCTTCTTGCGGTCGTTGGAGTGATCGCTTCCTTCATTAGTTCTGTCGCTCCCTGTCGCAGGCGCACTACAGATCTGACCGCACCGCTGCAAAAAACGGCAGTGTGCTATCGAGTCGGAATGACCCCCTAAATCTTTTGTATTGCCAAATGAGGCAATCAAATGTGTGGCATAATGAGGATTCGAACAGAACCATGGTTACTTACAATAATCACAAAAGTACACAATAAGTGGAGATGTGCGGTGGACAATTTTCGGGTTTTGTGTTTTAGTTTTGGATCTGGATTGGTTTTGCCAAAACCACCCTTTTGGGTTTTGTTTTTGGTTTTGGATCTGGATTATTTTGAGACCCCCCCCCCCATAAAAACACAGAATTTGGGGGTATATTTGATCCTAAAGTATTATTAACCTTAATAACATTAATTTCCACTCATTTTCAGTCTATTCTGAACACCTCACACTATTGATTTTTGGCCAAAAGGTTACACCGAGGTCACTGGATGACTAAGCTAAGTGACACAAGTGGACGCACAAACACCTAGCCCATCTAGGAGTGGCACTGCAGTGGCAGACAAGATGGCAGTTTTAAAAACTAAGCCCCAAAGATGCAAAGCAAAAAAGAGGTGCAAGATGGAATTGTCCTCTCCCACCCACCCTTATGTTGTTTAAACAGGACATGCACAGTTTAAAAAAACCATCATTTCAGCGACAGGTGGTTCCACGGGAAAAAGCTTGCAAAGTTCTCTGAATCATAGCTAGCTACAAACACACCACCTCCATATTTGATGACTTTTCACATTATGAGAAGACGCAAGAGGAAGAGGACAGCGTTAAGAAGGTGATTAAAAATTAGAGACTCACACGCAATCAGGAAGAACACACAGGCTTTCACCTCCACTCCTATATTGATGTGGAATGGAAAGGACTTCAACCAAGCAAATATAAAATTACCACATTACTGGACAAACTGAAAAACTAGGGGAAAAAGCCTCTGAATTTGTACCCCCTTCTCCATTTTCAGGGATTAAAATAATCTCGGATTTAATTCTGGGATGCAAATGCATTTGTGTATACCACAGGATCAAGATTGAATATTTTCCCCTCCATGGAGTATGGAGACTTATTTTGTGAAAATCTTGTGGGTTTCTTTTTTTTTCTTTTTTTTTATTGCATTTTTATTTACATATTTTGTGACAGATGCCTTATTTTCATTTTTCACAGTTCCCAGTTACACGCATGTGAGCAGACCTGTGTGTCCCAGTTACACACATGTGAGCATACCTGTGTGTCTTGTTTATTTTAATCATATTTTATTTATAAATAAAGCAGCCCCTTAGATGTTTTAGCTAGAGATGAGCGGGTTCGGTTCCTCGGAATCCGAACCCGCCCGAACTTCAGCTTTTTTTACACGGATCCGAGCGACTCGGATCTTCCCGCCTTGCTCGGTTAACCCGAGCGCGCCCGAACGTCATCATGACGCTGTCGGATTCTCGCGAGGCTCGGATTCTATCGCGAGACTCGGATTCTATATAAGGAGCCGCGCGTCGCCGCCATTTTCACACGTGCATTGAGATTGATAGGGAGAGGACGTGGCTGGCGTCCTCTCCATTTAGATTATAAGAGAGAGAGATTTACTGGAGCTTAGGACTAGGAGGAGTACTGTAGAAGTGTAGAGAGTGCAGAGAGTTTACTAGTGAGTGACCACCAGACAGTGCAGTTTATTTAATATATCCGTTCTCTGCCTGAAAAAAGCGATACACACAGTGACTCAGTCACATACCATATCTGTGTGCACTGCTCAGGCTCAGCCCAGTGTGCTGCATCATCTATATATATTATATATCTGTCTGACTGCTCAGCTCACACAGCTTATAATTGTGGGGGAGACTGGGGAGCACTGCAGTGCCAGTTATAGGTTATAGCAGGAGCCAGGAGTACATAATATTATATAGTGAGTGACCACCAGACAGTGCAGTTTATTTAATATATCCGTTCTCTGCCTGAAAAAAGCGATACACACAGTGACTCAGTCACATACCATATCTGTGTGCACTGCTCAGGCTCAGCCCAGTGTGCTGCATCATCTATATATATTATATATCTGTCTGACTGCTCAGCTCACACAGCTTATAATTGTGGGGGAGACTGGGGAGCACTGCAGTGCCAGTTATAGGTTATAGCAGGAGCCAGGAGTACATAATATTATATTAAAATTAAACAGTGCACACTTTTGCTGCAGGAGTGCCACTGCCAGTGTGACTGACCAGTGACCTGACCACACTGACCACCAGTATAGTTAGTAGTATACTTATATTGTGATTGCCTGAAAAAGTTAAACACTCGTCGTGTGACTTCACTTGTGTGTTGTTGTTTTTTTTATTCTATAAAAATAAAACTCATTCTGCTGACAGACAGTGTCCAGCAGGTCCGTCATTATATAATATATAATATATACCTGTCCGGCTGCAGTAGTGATATATATATATTTTTTATATCATTTATCATCCAGTCGCAGCAGACACAGTACGGTAGTTAACGGCTGTGGCTACCTCTGTGTCTGCACTCGGCAGGCAGTCCGTCCATAATTGTATACCACCTAACCGTGTTTTTTTTTTCTTCTTTATACATACATACTACTACGACATCTCTTTATCAACCAGTCTATATTAGCAGCAGACACAGTACAGTACGGTAGTTCACGGCTGTGGCTACCTCTGTGTCTGCACTCGGCAGGCAGTCCGTCCATAATTGTATACCACCTAACCGTGGTTTTTTTTTCTTTCTTCTTTATACATACATAGTTACATAGACATCTCTTTATCAACCAGTCTATATTAGCAGCAGACACAGTACAGTACGGTAGTTCACGGCTGTGGCTACCTCTGTGTCTGCACTCGGCAGGCAGTCCGTCCATAATTGTATACCACCTAACCGTGGTTTTTTTTCTTTCTTCTTTATACATACATAGTTACATAGACATCTCTTTATCAACCAGTCTATATTAGCAGCAGACACAGTACAGTACGGTAGTTCACGGCTGTGGCTACCTCTGTGTCTGCACTCGGCAGGCAGTCCATAATTGTATACTAGTATCCATCTCCATTGTTTACCTGAGGTGCCTTTTAGTTGTGCCTATTAAAATATGGAGAACAAAAATGTTGAGGTTCCAAAATTAGGGAAAGATCAAGATCCACTTCCACCTCGTGCTGAAGCTGCTGCCACTAGTCATGGCCGAGACGATGAAATGCCAGCAACGTCGTCTGCCAAGGCCGATGCCCAATGTCATAGTACAGAGCATGTCAAATCCAAAACACCAAATATCAGAAAAAAAAGGACTCCAAAACCTAAAATAAAATTGTCGGAGGAGAAGCGTAAACTTGCCAATATGCCATTTACGACACGGAGTGGCAAGGAACGGCTGAGGCCCTGGCCTATGTTCATGGCTAGTGGTTCAGCTTCACATGAGGATGGAAGCACTCAGCCTCTCGCTAGAAAAATGAAAAGACTCAAGCTGGCAAAAGCAGCACAGCAAAGAACTGTGCATTCTTCGAAATCCCAAATCCACAAGGAGAGTCCAATTGTGTCGGTTGCGATGCCTGACCTTCCCAACACTGGACGTGAAGAGCATGCGCCTTCCACCATTTGCACGCCCCCTGCAAGTGCTGGAAGGAGCACCCGCAGTCCAGTTTCTGATAGTCAGATTGAAGATGTCAGTGTTGAAGTACACCAGGATGAGGAGGATATGGGTGTTGCTGGCGCTGGGGAGGAAATTGACAAGGAGGATTCTGATGGTGAGGTGGTTTGTTTAAGTCAGGCACCCGGGGAGACACCTGTTGTCCGTGGGAGGAATATGGCCGTTGACATGCCAGGTGAAAATACCAAAAAAATCAGCTCTTCGGTGTGGAGGTATTTCACCAGAAATGCGGACAACAGGTGTCAAGCCGTGTGTTCCCTTTGTCAAGCTGTAATAAGTAGGGGTAAGGACGTTAACCACCTCGGAACATCCTCCCTTATACGTCACCTGCAGCGCATTCATAATAAGTCAGTGACAAGTTCAAAAACTTTGGGTGACAGCGGAAGCAGTCCACTGACCAGTAAATCCCTTCCTCTTGTAACCAAGCTCACGCAAACCACCCCACCAACTCCCTCAGTGTCAATTTCCTCCTTCCCCAGGAATGCCAATAGTCCTGCAGGCCATGTCACTGGCAATTCTGACGATTCCTCTCCTGCCTGGGATTCCTCCGATGCATCCTTGCGTGTAACGCCTACTGCTGCTGGCGCTGCTGTTGTTGCTGCTGGGAGTCGATGGTCATCCCAGAGGGGAAGTCGTAAGACCACTTTTACTACTTCCACCAAGCAATTGACTGTCCAACAGTCCTTTGCGAGGAAGATGAAATATCACAGCAGTCATCCTACTGCAAAGCGGATAACTGAGGCCTTGGCATCCTGGGTGGTGAGAAACGTGGTTCCGGTATCCATCATTACTGCAGAGCCAACTAGAGACTTGTTGGAGGTACTGTGTCCCCGGTACCAAATACCATCTAGGTTCCATTTCTCTAGGCTGGCGATACCGAAAATGTACACAGACCTCAGAAAAAGAGTCACCAGTGTCCTAAAAAATGCAGCTGTACCCAATGTCCACTTAACCACGGACATGTGGACAAGTGGAGCAGGGCAGGGTCAGGACTATATGACTGTGACAGCCCACTGGGTAGATGTATGGACTCCCGCCGCAAGAACAGCAGCGGCGGCACCAGTAGCAGCATCTCGCAAACGCCAACTCTTTCCTAGGCAGGCTACGCTTTGTATCACCGCTTTCCAGAATACGCACACAGCTGAAAACCTCTTACGGCAACTGAGGAAGATCATCGCGGAATGGCTTACCCCAATTGGACTCTCCTGTGGATTTGTGGCATCGGACAACGCCAGCAATATTGTGTGTGCATTAAATATGGGCAAATTCCAGCACGTCCCATGTTTTGCACATACCTTGAATTTGGTGGTGCAGAATTTTTTTAAAAACGACAGGGGCGTGCAAGAGATGCTGTCGGTGGCCAGAAGAATTGCGGGACACTTTCGGCGTACAGGCACCACGTACAGAAGACTGGAGCACCACCAAAAACTACTGAACCTGCCCTGCCATCATCTGAAGCAAGAAGTGGTAACGAGGTGGAATTCAACCCTCTATATGCTTCAGAGGTTGGAGGAGCAGCAAAAGGCCATTCAAGCCTATACAATTGAGCACGATATAGTAGGTGGAATGCACCTGTCTCAAGCGCAGTGGAGAATGATTTCAACGTTGTGCAAGGTTCTGATGCCCTTTGAACTTGCCACACGTGAAGTCAGTTCAGACACTGCCAGCCTGAGTCAGGTCATTCCCCTCATCAGGCTTTTGCAGAAGAAGCTGGAGACATTGAAGGAGGAGCTAACACGGAGCGATTCCGCTAGGCATGTGGGACTTGTGGATGGAGCCCTTAATTCGCTTAACAAGGATTCACGGGTGGTCAATCTGTTGAAATCAGAGCACTACATTTTGGCCACCGTGCTCGATCCTAGATTTAAAGCCTATCTTGGATCTCTCTTTCCGGCAGACACAAGTCTGCTGGGGTTGAAAGACCTGCTGGTGACAAAATTGTCAAGTCAAGCGGAACGCGACCTGTCAACATCTCCTCCTTCACATTCTCCCGCAACTGGGGGTGCGAGGAAAAGGCTCAGAATTCCGAGCCCACCCGCTGGCGGTGATGCAGGGCAGTCTGGAGCGACTGCTGATGCTGACATCTGGTCCGGACTGAAGGACCTGACAACGATTACGGACATGTCGTCTACTGTCACTGCATATGATTCTCTCAACATTGATAGAATGGTGGAGGATTATATGAGTGACCGCATCCAAGTAGGCACGTCACACAGTCCGTACTTATACTGGCAGGAAAAAGAGGCAATTTGGAGGCCCTTGCACAAACTGGCTTTATTCTACCTAAGTTGCCCTCCCACAAGTGTGTACTCCGAAAGAGTGTTTAGTGCCGCCGCTCACCTTGTCAGCAATCGGCGTACGAGGTTACATCCAGAAAATGTGGAGAAGATGATGTTCATTAAAATGAATTATAATCAATTCCTCCGCGGAGACATTGACCAGCAGCAATTGCCTCCACAAAGTACACAGGGAGCTGAGATGGTGGATTCCAGTGGGGACGAATTGATAATCTGTGAGGAGGGGGATGTACACGGTGATATATCGGAGGGTGATGATGAGGTGGACATCTTGCCTCTGTAGAGCCAGTTTGTGCAAGGAGAGATTAATTGCTTCTTTTTTGGGGGGGTCCAAACCAACCCGTCATATCAGTCACAGTCGTGTGGCAGACCCTGTCACTGAAATGATGGGTTGGTTAAAGTGTGCATGTCCTGTTTTGTTTATACAACATAAGGGTGGGTGGGAGGGCCCAAGGACAATTCCATCTTGCACCTCTTTTTTCTTTTCTTTTTCTTTGCATCATGTGCTGATTGGGGAGGGTTTTTTGGAAGGGACATCCTGCGTGACACTGCAGTGCCACTCCTAAATGGGCCCGGTGTTTGTGTCGGCCACTAGGGTCGCTAATCTTACTCACACAGTCAGCTACCTCATTGCGCCTCTTTTTTTCTTTGCGTCATGTGCTGTTTGGGGAGGGTTTTTTGGAAGGGACATCCTGCGTGACACTGCAGTGCCACTCCTAGATGGGCCCGGTGTTTGTGTCGGCCACTAGGGTCGCTAATCTTACTCACACAGCTACCTCATTGCGCCTCTTTTTTTCTTTGCGTCATGTGCTGTTTGGGGAGGGTTTTTTGGAAGGGCCATCCTGCGTGACACTGCAGTGCCACTCCTAGATGGGCCCGGTGTTTGTGTCGGCCACTAGGGTCGCTAATCTTACTCACACAGCTACCTCATTGCGCCTCTTTTTTTCTTTGCGTCATGTGCTGTTTGGGGAGGGTTTTTTGGAAGGGACATCCTGCGTGACACTGCAGTGCCACTCCTAGATGGGCCCGGTGTTTGTGTCGGCCACTAGGGTCGCTAATCTTACTCACACAGCTACCTCATTGAGCCTCTTTTTTTCTTTGCGTCATGTGCTGTTTGGGGAGGGTTTTTTGGAAGGGCCATCCTGCGTGACACTGCAGTGCCACTCCTAGATGGGCCCGGTGTTTGTGTCGGCCACTAGGGTCGCTAATCTTACTCACACAGCTACCTCATTGCGCCTCTTTTTTTCTTTGCGTCATGTGCTGTTTGGGGAGGGTTTTTTGGAAGGGACATCCTGCGTGACACTGCAGTGCCACTCCTAGATGGGCCCGGTGTTTGTGTCGGCCACTAGGGTCGCTTATCTTACTCACACAGCGACCTCGGTGCAAATTTTAGGACTAAAAATAATATTGTGAGGTGTGAGGTGTTCAGAATAGACTGAAAATGAGTGTAAATTATGGTTTTTGAGGTTAATAATACTTTGGGATCAAAATGACCCCCAAATTCTATGATTTAAGCTGTTTTTTAGTGTTTTTTGAAAAAAACACCCGAATCCAAAACACACCCGAATCCGACAAAAAAAATTCGGTGAAGTTTTGCCAAAACGCGTTCGAACCCAAAACACGGCCGCGGAACCGAACCCAAAACCAAAACACAAAACCCGAAAAATTTCAGGCGCTCATCTCTAGTTTTAGCAGCCCCTCATGAGCCCCCACAGCAGCCACGGATGGGGCAAATTGAGTTTGGGTGGGTTCGGTAAAGTACTAAGCATGACTGTGCAGTGAATTTTTTTGTTATTGAGCCCCTGCCCTAGTGGAGTTTACCACTCTACAGTCAAAACTCATTTCATACTATAAGTAGAACTGTGGGAGGAAGCAATGCTAACCTCTGTGCCCACAGCATGCCTCATCCTGGCAAGCCAGACATCTTCCTGGCTGTAAATCACCATGAGACTCCATACTGGGCCTTATTCAGTAACTGTTTGTGCCTCACAGGAGCTCCTGGCTCATCTAGTGCTGCAGTCAATAAAAGCTGATGCAATGCAAGATCACTGTAACTCTGTTCTTCTAACACCACAAGGTTTTGCAATAACCCTATGCAGGATTTAGGAAAAGATCCCTATACAACAATTGCACATTTTGTAAATAAATAATCACAAAATGTGTAACATTAATAATAAATCAAAATTAAGATTGACTAATTGGAGCCATTCATTTGAGTAAGTACCTAACATTAAATAACTGAGAAGAACCTCTCTCTAATGCTGGGTGCACAGTGCACACTAGCAGATGTAGATAAGTGGGTTCAGACAGGGCAACCCTGGAATTATATGGCAGACATATAGACATAGGTGTGTTTGGAAAATCTAGTTTTCTCCGGCAGTTGCGCTGGATTATGATTCATTCTCTTCTGAGTCTGACTCAGCCACAAATGTGGTCTCATTGGAAAACACTTCATCAAAATTGCAATTTCCATATCCACCTTTGCAGCTATATGTTTTCACAAATCTGTTTGTATTGTTGAAGCTTGTTTCATATTCTGGTCTAGGCTTTCATTTAAACCTAGGATCAAGTACAGCAGCACCCCTGAAATTATACGGCAGTGCCTCTGGATTTATACAGCAGATAGGCAGCACCCCCGTATTTATACAGCATAGGCAGCACCCCTGGAAAATTACACAGCACAGCAGACAGGCAACCGCACCCATATACTTAAACAGCAGTGGGGCAGCACCCCTGTACTAATAGGGCAAAGTGGCAGCACCCCATATAGGCGGGGCCATAACTACGTATGTGCAGGTGGTGCCTGGCACACAGTGCAGTCGCCCTGAGGATGCAACTGCCCGCATTCCCATTCAGGGGGTCCGAAGGCTGCAGCATTGTAATGAGTCAAACTGACTCATTAAAAGCCACCTCTGTGCTGCTGCCGGAGCGAGCATTGAAAGGGGAGGAAATGCTTGATGGCAGTGTGCCTGGCTTCAGACCCTACTTCCCGGATCCTACCCCCACACTCCGGTTGCCAGCTGTATGGTTCCCATATGCACAGGCAGGCTGCCTGGCTCCCGCCTCCTTACCACTGCTGCCCAGAATCCACACACAGATGTCGGCTGCCCGGCTCCCACTTCCTGACCACCACTGCCCAGCTACCGCAAGCAGAGGCAGGCTGCCTGGCTCCCACCTCATGACCGCCAGTTGCATGGCTGCAGGAGGAGGTGAGCAGAGAGAAGACTGACAGGGGTGAACAGGGGCGGATCCAGAACAAAATGACAGGGGGGGCACCACAATAGAGGAAGGAAGGGGGGGTTCGGCACATGCTCCTGTGAAAAGAGTGTGGCATTGTAACAAGGGGTTTGGCCTCACAGAGAATGCCATACCCATGCGTCACGCCCTCGTTTTCATCACGCTGGGGGCATGGAGTACTAGGGCAGTGGGTGACAGGATGAGAGTGTGGGGACGGTAAGTGAGCAGGGACAGGCCTGGTAGGGGACAAGGCGATGTGCGGGGACAGGCCTGGTAGGGGACAGGGTGAGTGTGCGGGGACAGGGCAAGTGTGCGGGGGCAGGCCTGGTAGGGGACAGGGCAAGTGTGTTTTTAGTTACAGCGTCCCTTTCTGTAATTATTTTTTTTATAGTCCCCATTTTTGTTGGAGTGGTCCAGTGTGTTTTTAATATAGTGCCCTCTGTCAGGGGCGTCAGAATGATTTCACACTGGGGGGGCAAGTTTGAATTTCATTCTGGAGCCCCTGCTGTGGTGCCGATCTCCTCTCCTTCAAACACCCCCCCCCTCCCTCCCCTCCGCTTCCGCTGTGGTGCTGGTCGCTCTCCTTCAGTGCGGGGGGGGGCGCTTACCTCTGCATCCCCGTGGGCGGTGTCCCCTCTTCTGTAATACCCAGCTGTCTCCTCAATGGTGATGCATTACTGGGAGAATGTGTGGCCCACAGCCATGCCTCCTCCCAGTAATACATCACCAATTGAGAGACAGCCGGCTAGTACAGAAAGGGGCGACGCATCATGTTTGTGGGGGGGGGAGGGGGGGGTCAAGCTGCCCCCCCATCCCGTTCCTACGCCTATGCCCTCTGCCCCCCGTCCTGTTTCCAGCATCTACCTGTCCCCTTACGTCCACTCACCTCACAGCAGCAAAGCCTGCTTTCTTCTCCCAGATCCCCTGTCAGGCTGTGGCAGTGTCGCATCCTAATTACAGCAGATGTGCGACGTTGCCGGGAGCCGGGACTGGCGCTGCTGTAAGGGACACAGAGGCAATGCACGCTAACACAGCTGACTACGCACCCTGTTACTGTATGGTATCAGTGGCAAACACAGGATTTTCATGGGGGGGGGGGGTTCCGTACGTGGACAAGGTGTGTGTGTGTGTATGTATATATATATATACATACAACACACACAGAACATCTGTACATAGACATACACACACATACTGTACACAGCATACATGCGTACAGTTTACATGCACACATCATACACACACACACACAGTATACATGCACACAGTATACATACATACATACTAACACGGTATACATGCAAACATACATACATAGTATACATGCACACAGCATATTATACATACACACACTGTACATACATATACACAGTATATATGCACACAGCATGCACACAGCATACTGTACATACATACACACACACACAGCATATATGCACACACAGTACACATGCATACAGCATATATACATAGTTACACACACATTCTATACATTTACATAGCAATACACACACTCATTAATAGTAAACTGAACACCCTCCTCACCTTACATTACTGTGGGAGCCGAAGACAGCAGCCACTGCCTCACGTAGCTCTGTCTCATGGCCCCTTGAACTGCCTGAGAGGAGCTGCGCTTCCGCTGCAGCTCCCCCTACAGGCAGCCACCAGCGGCAGCAGCAGCAGCAGCAGCCAGGTTCACACTGTCACTCGGACAGTGTAAGGAGCTTAAAAAGCTTCTCCTCGGTAAAAAAAAAAAAAAAAATATGACAGGGGGGGGCACGTGCCTGGGTGCCCCCCCCCTGGATCCGCCACTGGGGGTGAATGCCGGAATGGAGAAAGAGAGAGAACATATGTGGCTGATAACTATATATATATATATATATATAGTTATGTTTTGGGTGTGTATATGAGTACACGAGGCTGTGTTTGTTTGTGTGTATGCGTGGCTGGGTGTGTTTATATATATATATATATATATATATCCATCCAGTGAATACCGGCACTCACAAACATAAACGCAGCTTCCTCCGGTGCATGTCCATATCACAAGTAGATTTCCAGCAATGACAGCACTCAGAGATTTTTTCAACAATGAAAGTGTATTAAAGCAATTTGATGTTTCGGAGCTGCAAGCTCCGTCCTCATTGTGGTGTGTATTCTGAGGACGGAGCTTGCAGCTCCGAAACGTCAAATTGCTTTAATACACTTCCATTGTTGAAAAAATCTCTGAGTGCTGTCATTGCTGGAAATCTATATATATATATATATATATATATATATGTGGCTGTGTGCACTGTGCATATATGTATATATTTGGTTGTGTGTATGTATGTATGTATATACTGTTTGTCCAGGGAACTGGTATGTACTTACATCCCTGGCCTGCCATAATGTGTAAAAAGAGGACTCTGCCTGCTGTAAAGTATAAAAAGAGGACTCTGCTGCTGTGATGTGTAAAAAGGGAGACTCTGCTGCTGTAATGTGTAAAAAAGGGACTCTGCCTGCAATAATGTGTAAAAAAAAAAAGGGGACTCTGCCTGCTGTAATGTGTAAAAAGAGGAATCTGTCTGCTGTACTGTGTAAAAGGGGGACTCTGCTGCTGTAATGCGTAAAAAAGGTGATCTCTGCTACCGTACTGTGTAAAATGGAGCTCCACCTGCTGTAATGTGTTAAAAGGGGCTCTATCTGGTGTAGTGGTGCTACTGTGTGGTGTATTTTGAATAATAGAGACCACTGTGCAGCAATATGAATTGGTATTATTTTGTGGCCCCAGCCCTTCCCCATGAAGCCACACCCCTATATTGTCGGTGCATGCCTACAGCGCACACTGCCCCTATTTTAAATAAGGGGGGCGCCGATGCAGTGTCTTGCACGCTAGAATGTCTAGTTACGACATTGCATATAGGCCACACTATTTTATTCTCCCTCCACGAGGGAGAATAGTTGTCGGTATGCCGGGTGTCGGGATTCCGGCACCAGTATACTGTGGTTCCGGTATCCCGACATTCGGCATACAGAAGACCACCCATTAGGAGGATCAACACACAGCCTCTAGATAACGTGATCACTCCACTGTCCAAGCAACAGGGGAAGGGGGAGGGCCGGGGGGGGGGGGGGCGGGTGTAGGCAGAAATTTTGCCTAGGGTGCAGAGAAACCTTGCACCGGCCCTGTTTATACAACATGAGGGTAGGTGGGAGGGCCCAAGGACAATTCCATTTTACACCTCTTTTCTTTGTCTGCCACATCATTCCAGGGGCGTGCCCGCAGCGTGGCGAGTGCAGCGAGCTTGCAAGGGGCTCCTTTGCGCTCGCCACGCTGTCGGTATGCCGGCGGTCGGGCTCCTGGCGCCGGTATGCTGGTCGCCGGGAGCCCGACCGCCGGCATACCGTACGACACCCCCTCCTGAAGCAGCGAAATAACAGCAACAGAAAACCTTATGACAAATATTATATTAAATGCACACAAGTTAAAATGCATCCAGCCCCATATCAATATATAGTATAATACCACAGTCTGTTGTTTAAACAGTATTATAGATAGGCACCAGGGTTGTAACTAGTACTTTGTGGCAGTGACGTGTGGTGAGGTCATTGGCTGGGGAGGCACTGAGATTTTATATATGTATATATATATATATATATATATACATACAGTGGTCAAAGTGGAAATTTTGAAGTGGGGGTATGGAAAAGTGAAGGCTGCAATTATGCGTACGACTCCGGAAAAGGGGGTGTGGCCACTCAAATGGGGGTGTGTCCTTCAGTGTAGTAGGACCCCTTATACTATCTAGTACTGGCGCCCCTTTCACCTGACACCACACAGTATGACCCAAAATTCACATTACAGCACACGGAATGAGCCAAAATTCACACTACAGCACACGGTATGAGCCGAAATTCACATTACAGCACACGGTATGAGCCGAAATTCACACTACAGCACATGGTATGAGCTGAAATTCACATTACAGCACACGGTATGAGCCAAAATTCACATTACAGCACACTGTATGACCCGAAATTCATATTTTACCACACAGTATGAGCCAAAATTCACATTACAGCACATGGTATGAGCCAAAATTCACATTACAGTACACTGTATGAGCCAAAATTCACATTACAGCACACCGTATGACCCTAAATTCATATTTTACCACGGTATGAGCTGAAATTCCCATTACAGAACATGCTATGACCCAAAATTCAGATTTTACCACACGGTATGAGCCGAAATTCACATTACAGCACATGGTATGACCCGAAATTCACATTACAGCACACGGTATGAGCCAAAATTCACATTACAGCACACAGTATGAGCCGAAATTCACATTACAGCACACCGTCTGACCCGAAATTCATATTTTACCACGGTATGAGCTGAAATTCCCATTACAGAACACGCTATGACCCAAAATTCAGATTTTACCACATGGTATGAGCCGAAATTCACATTACAGCACACGGTATGACCCGAAATTCACATTACAGCACACGGTATGACCCGAAATTCACATTACAGCACACGGTATGACCCGAAATTCACATTACAGCACACGGTATGAGCCGAAATTCACATTACAGCACATGGTATGAGCCGAAATTCACATTATAGCACATGGTATGAGCCGAAATTCACATTATAGCACACGGTATGACCCACAATTCAGGGACAGGGAGAGAGAGAGAGTGACAGCAGGGACTGAGAGAGTGACAGCAGGAACTGAGTGACAGCAGGGACTGAGAGAGTGACAGCAGGGACATAGGGAAGCAGGGGAAGATTACCTGATATGTGCAGCGGAGGTGCGGAAGGGACTGTGGTTGTTGGTGGCGGATGAGCCCATGGTCTGCGGGGGATGCAGCGGTACTAAGCTGTCCATCGTCGCTGTGGCGTTGATGTCCCTCTGACCACCGCCAGTTGTGGTCTGCGGTGGTCAGCTTTCAGTGGCGGTGCAGTGTGCGGCAGTGAGCGCTGATCAGCGGTGGGCGGCGGGCGGCTGTGTTATAAATATATCATTTTTTTACATTTATTTTATTTATTTTTCCCTGTACCCGCGTCCAAGTGATCTGGGGGTGAGCTGCAGTCCAAGTGATCTTGCCCAGATCACTTGGACTGCAGCTTACCCCCAGATCACTTGAACTGCAGCTCACCCCCAGTTCACTTGGACTGCAG
This sequence comes from Pseudophryne corroboree, assembly GCF_028390025.1. NCBI lineage: Eukaryota > Metazoa > Chordata > Amphibia > Anura > Myobatrachidae > Pseudophryne > Pseudophryne corroboree. Next base: position 913,888,979 of record NC_086444.1, on the reverse strand, counting down.
CTCACCCCCAGATCACTGGGGGTGAGCTGCAGTCCAAGTGATCTGGGGGTGAGCTGCCCAGACACTTACCACCAAGCACAACTCCCCCCCTTGCCTTTGTGGTCCTGGTTCCTCAGTCCCGGAGGAAGTAGATGCTGCCGGAGATGATGAGGGCACGGAAATAGAGGTAACAGCGCTGCCCGGCGCTGCCGCGCTGTCCCTAGCTCTGGCGCTCCCGTTGTCTCCGGAGCTGCCACTGCTGTAGGCAGCTCCAACATTGGGTCCCGCCACCGCTGCCCCCCCCCCCGCCGCGCTCCTGTAGTGGCAGGCAGCTCCACTGTAGCACCGGGTCCTGCCGCAGCTTGACCTCAATGCCTATGGGTGATTAGACCAGCGTATCCAGTACTGGATCCGCTGTCCAATCACATCTGCCTCACTGACAGGTGCGGGTTTTCCCTGTCAATGCTGCACTGGCATATGTGCCGCTTCCCCAGCAGGTTTTTAATGGGCTTTTACAGCCCTGTGCTTGGCCCCGCCCTCCTTTCTCTCCCATTCCAATTGTTAACGGGAGGCATTGCTATCAGTGCCTCCCAAAGTGATTTAAAGATTTAAAATGCGGGGCAGCAGGGAGGGAGGGGATAGGGAGACGCGGGGTGGCAGGGAGCGGATAGGGAGATGCGGGGTGGCAGGGAGGGAGGGAGGGGATAGGGAGACGCGGGGTGGCAGGGAGGGGATAGGGAGATGCGGGGCGGCAGGGAGGGAAGGGATAAGGAGACGCGGGGTGGCAGGGAGGGGATAGGGAGATGCGGGGCGGCAGGGAGGGAGGGGATAGGGAGACGCGGGGCAGCAGGGAGGGAGGGAATAGGGAGACGCGGGGTGGCAGGGAGGAAGGGGATAGGGAGACACGTGGTGGGAGGGAGGGGATAGGGAGACATGGGGCGGCAGGGAGGGAGGGAATAGGGAGACACAGGGCGGCAGGGAGGGAGGGGATAGGGAGATGCGGGGCGGCAGGGAGGGGTTAGGGAGATGCTGGACGGCAGGGAGGGGATAGAGAGAAGCAGACACAGTGAGTGATATTCTTGTACAACTTATTGTGCTGCAGCATTTTTCCTGGGTCATGTGTGCCTGACAAAAGTCCCCTCACTGCCAGTAAAGAAGCTGAGGAAAGAGACATAGTGAGCAACATAGAAGAGACACTGATACTGTACTGGTTCTCTATGGCAGTGTGCTGAGCTTGATCCTAGTCCTGCGGGAACTCTTAAACTAGAAGAGCCCTAGTGGTTGTGACCAGCGGCAGAAGTGGTGACAACTCATACACATCACTGGGGGGGTGTTACTATGTGTGCCTGCAGGAGCAGAGTTCTAACCTGACGTCACAGCGGCTTCTCTTGCCTTTCAGATGCAGTAGACATCACCATCTGCAGCGTCTCCCCTCTGCCCATTCTATGCTCATCTTGGGGCTTCCGACAGCAGTAATGACAATAATGTTAGGGGGAGGGATCGTCGATGGCAGCCAGAGGGAAGAACTTGAAGTGCTGTCTAGAGCGGAGGTGGGAATAAAAGGGCTACAATCCTTCCTGATGACGCCTCTGACTCTCCTCCGCATAATAACGCCAGCCCTGTCCCTGCTCCTTCTCTCTAAAAATTACATTTTGCTAGGTAAGCCCAGACCAGGGGCGGCCGTGGCGAGGGTCTAGCCTGCCACAGCCGTCACTCACCTGGTCCTCACCAACGGCAGTGTATTGATTTCCCTGCTCCATGTCTCTAACAAAAATAGACCGAGCTGCGGGTATGAGAGAGCAGGTCAAGAGACGGGTGCCACACAGGGTGTTATTCACTTGTAAACAAGTGCACGGCATGTTAGCGCCGATGCCTCGGATGCCTGTTAGGCTGCCTGTGTGGCGCCCATCTCCTGACCTGCTTTCTCATACCCGCAGCTCCGTCTATTCTGTTAGAGACATGGAGCAGGGAAATCAATACACTGCCATTGGTGAGGTGAGTGACGGCTGTGGCAGGCTAGACCCTCGCCGCGGCCGCCCCTGGTCTGGGCTTACCTAGCAAAATATATTTTTTTTACTAAAATAGATTTAAGTGGAGCATGCCACCCTACAGTGGCCAGCACCCATAGGCATCTGCCTAAAGCTGCCTAATGGTGGCGCCGACCCTGTGTATAAACAGGACATGCACACCTCAACAAACCAATAAATTCTGTGACAGGGTCTGCCACATGACTGTGGCTGAAATGATTGGTTTGTTTGGGCTCCCACCAAAATAGAAGCAATTAATCACTCCTTGCACAATCTGGCTGAATCTACGAGGCCAGGGCTGTAACTAGTGTGGGCCAGTGGTGCGTTGCACACAGCGCAACTGCACTGTGGGCGCATCCACTGGCACACACATGTGACATACATAGGCGTGCGCACGCTGCTCACTCCATCAGAGTACTACCGCGGCTGGCTTCTCCCCCCTTTCAGAGGACAATGGAGACCGGCTTCTCCCCCATCAGTATACTACCGCAGCTGGCTTCTCCCCGTCCTTGCTTCCTCCATTAGTGGACTGCGGTGGCTGGCTGTGGATCCTGGTCACTCAGCTGCAGGGGAGGAGGAGCCTCAAGGTGCACAAGCTGTCTGGGGAGGACACAGAGTAGTCATCAGGGGACAATGCTGCCTATCTGCCTGCAGCTTTGACCAAATTTACTAGCCAGCTTGTGCACCTCAAGGCTCCTCCTCTCCTGCATCCCATGATCATGATCAGCAGCCAGCCGCCGACCGTAGTCCACTGACAGAGGAAGCAAGGAGGGGGGTGAAGCCAACCATGTAGTACTCTGATGGAGGGAGTAAGTAGGGGGGAGAAGACGTTGTCCTCTGACAGGGGGGAGAAGCTGGCCGCGATAGTCCTCTGATGGGTAGAGTGGCGGGAAAAGACAGCTGCTGCAGTCCTGATTGGGAGGGGATGGCGTACCGGCTGCTGCTCTGTGTAGGGACTAGGGAGGGTTTGTGCTGGCTTGCTGCTGTCTACTGCGGGGAAAGGTGAAGGGGGGTAGGATAAGGATACTGATGGCTGAGAGGGTGTGGTGATGGGAGGCAGTGTCTGTGCTTTCCCTATACTGCCCAGTGCCCTCATAATAAATACACACCATATCATATATATATATATATAGAGAGAGAGAGAGAGAGAGAGAGAGAGAGAGAGATTTACCGATCTGTGACCAAAGTGGTTGCTTAGGGCCAAGCTGGTTCCAGGGTCACAGGCCATCAACAGAGCTGTTTAATGATATACATTTTTACATCCAGACGGAAGGCCCCGGCAGACTGTCAGCACATTGATTGGAGTGTGACTGCTGCCAGGTGCTTGCTCCATCTCCAGGGCTCTGCTCTCCATCATGTTGTGAATTTATGGCTGCGTCTTACTTCTCACATAACATGCCCAGTACAGAGAGAGAGGAGCCAAGTAGATGCTGAGGTGCACTGTGCGCTGGTGTCCCACTCTGCACCCATCATACACAGGTTGCAGGGACATCTACAACCCATCGCATCTAAAAGAGATCTGTCTTCAGTTAAGAGAGGAGTGACAAGTGCGGCCATGCATAATCTGTGCTTCCACTCCATAGCTTACCAACAGAGACTGGTGGGGAGTGCTGGTATACACACCTCCCTACAGACACCAGAAGATGGAGGCACCAGTCACAGCATCATACCAGGAGACGGAATGGGAAGCACCTGCATACCTATGGAGTGTGCCTGCCCACCACACTGCATGACCTAGAGATCCATTGGTATGACCAACAACAACCACTCAAGGTAGGCCCATAACATATGAAATGGAGGCTGATGCAGTCTGGGGCATTGGTAGTTCTAAGGGGCTCTATCTAGTGCAGTATGTCTAATGGGCACTCCCTGACATAAAGTGCCTAAGGGGCTCTACTTGGTGCAATTTGTACAAGTGTCACTATTTGTGGTGTAATGTGAATTGGTATTATTTTGTGGTCATGCCCCTTCCCGATGAAGCCTCGCCCCTATATTTTTGGAGCCCACCCACTGGCTTTATTTTATATATGACGAGGGGGGGGATGCCGGTGCTGTTTCTTACACACAGCGCTAAAATGTCTAGTTACGGCACTGACAGAGGCAAGATGTCCTCATCCTCAGATTCCCCCTCCCTTCAGTGTTTACATCCTCATCCTCAAACACATGGCTTTTTTGGTATTTTGCCCAGGCATGACTATGGGATTTTTCATCCCATGGCCATCAATTGTCTCCACTGGTGCCTTATTCAAACAAACCACATCACCATCAGAATCCTTATTGTCAACTTCCCCCTCAGCACCAGCTACACCAATATCCTCCTCATCCTTGTGTACTTCTACAATGACATCCTCAATCTCAATATCAGCAACTGGACTGGCGGTGCTCCTACCAGCACTTGCAGGGGGCATGCAAATGGAGGTAGGAGCCTCCTCTTCCCATACAATGGAAAGGCCATTCCTAGACATCGCAACCGTGTACAAACTTGGACTCTCTTTGGGGATTTGTGATCTCTCTGAACGCACAGTTGTTTTTCCTGTGCTTTAACAAACTTTCTTTTTTTAAAGTTCTATCTTCATGAGAAGCTGAACCACCAGTCATGAACATAGGCCATGGCCTTGCCTTGCCTTGCCACTTCGTATCATGAATGGCATATTGTCAATTTTATGTTTCTTTGCAGATCATTTCTTTTTTTTGGGGTTTTTCATTTTTACACCTTGGATTTTACATGCCCTATATGACATTGGGTATTGGCCTTAGCAGACAACGTTGATGGAATTGCATTGTCAATGTCATGATTGGTGGCAGCAGCAACTTCAGCGTTAGTACTAGGAACTGGAAGTGGTTCCTGATCTTTCACTATTTTTTCCTCCAAATTTTTGTTCTCCATTTCATAGGACAGCACCCCTTTATTATTACAGCACACAGAACAGTGACCCTTTATTTTCACAGCACCCCTGAATTTTTACAGCATACAAGACAGGGCCAGTGTACATTTATTTTCACAGTACCCCTGTATTTTTACATCATACAGAACAGTGCCAGCACCCCTGTATTTTCACAACACCACTGTAATTTAACAGCATACAAGACAGGGCCAGCACCCCTTTATATTCACAGCACCCCTGTATTTTTACAGCATACAGAACAGTGCCAGCACCCCTGTATTTTCACAACACCCCTATCATTTTACAGCATACAAGACAGGGCCAGCACCCCTTTATATTCACAGCACCCTATTTATTTTTACAGCATACAGGACAGGGCCAGTGTATATTTATTTTCACAGCACCCCTGTATTTTTACAGCATACAGGACAGTGCCAGAACTACCATATTTTCACAACACCCCTGTAATTTTACAGCATACAAGACATGGCCAGCACCCTTTTATATTCACAGCGCCCCTGTATTTTTACAGCATACAGAACAGGGCCAGTGTACATTAATTTTAACAACAGCACCCCTGTATTTGGGTCAGTGTACTTTTATTTTAACAACAGCACCCCTGTATTTTTACAGCATACAAGACAGGGCCAGTGTACTTTTATTTTAACTACAGCACCCCTGCATTTGTCTTTTAAACTTTACTTCTTGGACTCCCACCTCGACTTCTTCCCAGAAAATATAAGGGCTGTCAGTGAGGAGCATGGCCAGTATTTCCTTCAGCAGATTTCTAGGATGGAAAGGTGCCAAGGCAAATGGAGTTCCAGTTTGTTGGTTGACTATTGAATAAAAAGAGACATCCCAAAGGCAAAATATGCCTGAAAATCATCTTCTTCAACTTTTTAGGTCAAATAGAATGAGGTGTATATTTATCATTTATACTTACATAAATACTGTACTAATTTGATAAAACTTTAAACCTATGTCACAAAAAAAACCCTGCCCTATGGAAAAAATCTGAATGCATATTCCAATTCAGCACAATAAATGCATTTGGATTCAGTTTATTTAGTTTTTGGCAAAGAAAAAAAGTTTCCTTTTGTAGAAAAGTGTCAATTCATAATGTTTAAAACCATAAAGACCACTCAAAAATGGAAAGGAAATCATTGTATTATCTATTTAAGAGATATGGATTACATCATTAGTGTACAAGTTTTAAACATTTTCTTTATGGACTCAGCAATATTATCACAATGTATTAGATAAAAATGGAAAAGGTCTTAGAATCTTGTGTCTTCCCATTTACTGTACAGTATAAGGAATGATGTATTAAGTGACATTATGTATAGGGTGAGAAGTACTATATAACATTCTTTACATGTTCTCTTCCGACCATTTGACAAAAGCACCTCTGGGAAATTTCTTACTTTGAAACCTTTTTGAAGATATGGAAGACTGAGTTAAATCATAAACAGATGCACTTCTAGTGGTCAAATGGCAAATAACTATCAGAGAATATCTCTGATCCACAATATTTTACAGAAAAGGAATATATACATTATTTGGTAAAACTCAATTCCTAACTAAATATTCAGAATAGTTTAAACCAGCTTTGGCATTGCTGATAGCTTCAAAAATAATTCCACATGATATCTGATATTCTTAAAACTAGGTGTTACTCGTCAAATCAATAAGGGTGGATATGCATTTAACTTGACAAATTTCTGAAAACACTATGTTCCTTATTTAAGCAGCAGAAAAAAGCTCTCTTGAAGTGAATTTAATTTTACAGAAATGGGTCTAAATATATGCTTCACACATGCACCGAGTACATACAGATTGCTGTTTTTGAAACTGTATGCTGTAGTGCAGCATATAGACATTGCCCCACCTCCCAGGGATGTCATCAGCTAGTCACTGGGAGGGCAGAGAGACATCAACCTCACTACAGGAGGGGCGGTGTTATTGGTTGTGGGTGGAGCCAAACAGTTCTCCATTCAGCTACTGCATGCAAGGCATCATGTGGGGTACTGAATCTATATAAGGCGGGATTTTCCCAATTTAATGGAGAGGTCGCTATCTTTCTGGTTCTGGGCGAGCAATGGAGAAAGTCTCAGGTTCTAGCATGTGGAGAGGAATGTGTGGTACTGTCACAAGCAGCAAGTAAAAAATAAGTGCAGAGTATAAGCTCTGAAAAGATGTGGTTCCCCAGAGAATTTGCCCCAATATATCAAAGATAAAGGAGAATTCCCTATAAGTCAAAGAACCCCTGTTCTTCTGTACTTCCAACAAAAGAAGAGAAGGGAAGTCCTGAGCAGCAGAGGCAGCAGCTGTATTGTATTATACTGTATGTTTTTTGTGAGAAAGCGAAACTGTCATGTCAGGAGAGAAAGAGAGAGTGAGAGAGAGAGAGAGAGAGAGAGAGAGAGAGATGCTGCAACACATTAGTCACAGTGGGAGTGCTGCCAGCCACATTGGGAAATCAAACAGAGATGTCCTAAGAAGAAAATGGAAGAGTGCAGTGGAAAGGTCACTCAGAATAGATCAAGGTGCATGCCTTTGTGTAACTAAAAGCAAGCAAGGATCTCTGATGGCCTAAGAAATGCTCCCATAGTAAGGAAGAGGGTGAGTATGATGTGTGTGTGGGGGAGTGGTGGGCGTCATTGAAGGAAGATAATGTGAGTAGAGGTGAGTCCTGTTGAATAGTAACCTTGAATATTTTTCGCAAAACATGCCTTTTGTCCTGAGCCTTATTGCACTACTATTAAACCAATGACAATCGGGATTATAAATGAATGCCAAGGTGAATAACACATTTATAAAGGTTGTACGATCTTGAAAGAATTATTTTGCCCAATTCACCATACACAATAATAAACACTATGGGGTAAATTTACTAAGATGAGAGTTCTATGTAAGATGGGATGTTGCCCCTAGCAACCAATCAGATTTTACTTCTCATTTATCTAGCACCTTCTAGAAGATAATACCTGGACTCTGATTGGTTGCTATGGGCAACATACCATCTTAAATAGAACTACCATCTTAATAAATTTACCCCTCTGCTGTTGTTTTTTCTGTAATCCTGAGTATCCTGAGGAACAACTACCAAAAGGTTTCAAAGTCAATGGTACGATCTGCAATTACTGATGGATATGAGTGCAATATTATTTACAGTATGACTCAATTGCATTCAAGATTGTATTGAGTGTATGTTTTTTTGTCTCACCCTGTATACATTGTATTTGTTTTCCTTTTTAATTTGGTAAAATAACCCACACATCTTGAGAATAAAGGTTGAAGAAGCACAGGAACACCTCCCATTTGATCCATGTATCTTCTTGGAACTTATTAGTTGAATTCCAAAAGTTTGAGCTGCATACTCCTAAGCCGTGTCGGACTTCATTCATTGGTGCAAGTTATCTTCTCTTAAACAGGATCCATGCAACTTGGATACTTATCTGCATTTTCCAGCCAACCACTGTAATGTATATAAAGTTATAAACGACAGTATATATTGAGTTTTGTCCATCTTTTGTACTCACAGTATAGCCGCACCTCCGGTCGTATTCCTGGCACACCTGCTCCTGTCATTTGTAGTGTATTGTATGTGGAGGGAATCACATTGACCATATCTCACATTTATGGACAAATGTACATACAGTAATTAGCAAAATGCTGATTTTTCCCAGGCATATTCTACATTAGTGCTTAGATGTAATTTGCGGCTAAGACCTCAGTGTATGCAGTGTGATGGAAGGAGAAAGGTTTTCTGGGGGTCATTCAGACCTGATCGCTGCTGTGTGTTTTCGCACAGCTTGTGATCAGGTCCTAACTGCATATGCGTATGCACCGCAATGCGTAGGAGCATCGCACAACAACAGGCATCGGCACCTAGCGACGGGATGGTGTGAAAAATCTGAACGCACGGGCGTTCGCAAGGAGATTGACAGGAAGAGGCCTTTGTGGGTGTCAATTGACTGTTTTCAGGGAGTGTCCGGAAAATAGCTGGTTAGCTCAGGCATTTTGAGGGAGGGTGTCTGACGTCAGCTCTGATCATCAGGATTCTATCGCACAGGAAGAGTTAATCCTGGGCTGCGCAGAGGTTGCACAAAATCAGTTTGTGCATTTCTGCTACACAAATGATCGCACACTTGCACAGCGAAAAAACACTCTACCAGTAGGCAGCGACTATCTGATCACAGGACTGCAAAAATCGCTGCCCAGCGATCAGATCTGAATTAGGCCCTCTGTGTGATCGGAACATTAGGAGTATTCCATGTAGGCTGAGACAAGGTAGGAGAAAGTTCAGATCTGGAATCCTATGTAAACCTTAAAGTTTATTGAAAAAAGTAGAGATGAGCGGTTCTGATTCTGTGGAATCAGAACAGCTCCGAGCATGCCTGGGTTGAGAGTTTGCGAGCCTGGCCCGCAAACGTCATGACAAGCTCGGGAGTGTGCAAGAGGCCGAACGTCATCATCCCGCATTGGATTTCTCGCGAGACTTCGAGTCTATAAAGGCTCGACGTCACGCGGCTCAGCGCCATTTTCTTGCGATGCCTTTGCACTTCAAGAGTAGCTCCTGACCGCGCAGCTTTAGCGTGCTGGCCAAGAGCTACTCATTGCTCCCTGGCCCGCAGCGGCTGCGTGTGATATCACACAGCCGCTGCGGCCCGCCCGCGTTGGCCGGACCGCGCCCACGAAACGGCGGCCAAATGCCACTGTTCTGCCCCCCTGCCCAGCGACCGCCTCTGCCTGTCAATCAGGCAGAGGCGATTGTAGCGGGACGGCGGCCTTCAGCCGTCTGGCATGCGCCGGCGCACTGCGGCACCAGCACATGCACAGTTTTGACCCGATCGCACCGCTGCAATGAACTGCAGCGTGCGATCAGGTCAGAATGACCCCCTTAGTACCATGTGTTAAAGCGGTCTGACTCAACGCCGTGTGGCACAATCTGCGTCACCCATAAAATAAAACAAAAATCTTTTATTTTGCTCTTCTTTACATTGTTTGTTGTGTGCAAAATAAATGCACACTAGTACACCACAGTTACTTGTATTTAGTACCATGTGTTAAAGCGGTCTGACTCAACACAGTGTGGCACAATCTGCGTCACCCAAAAAATAAAACAAAAATCTTTTATTTTGCTCTTCTTTACATTGTTTGTTGTGTGCAAAATATATGCGCACTAGTACACCATAGTTACTTGTATTTAGTACCGTGTGTTAAAGCGGTCTGACTCAACACAGTATGGGACAAGCTGCGTCCCCCCAAAAATAAAAAAACAATTCTTTGCTCTATACATTGTTAGTTGTGTGCAAAATAAATGCACACTAGTACACCATAGTTACTTGTATTTAGTACTGTGTGTTAAAGTGGTCTGACTCAGTGTAGTGTGGGACAAGCTGCATCCTCCCAAAAATAAAAAAAACTTTTATTTGCTCTTTATATTGTTTGTTGTGTGCAAAATAAGTGCACACTAGTACACCATAGATACTTTTCTTGAGTACCGTGTATTAAAGTGGTCTGACTCAATGCAGTGTGGAACAATCTGCGCCCCCCCAAAAAAATAAATAAATAAAACAAATAAAAAGAATTTGTTTACTCGTCTTTACATTGTTTGTTGTGTGCACTGCACCCCTTATTTGTGAATTGTGATCTGTGAGATAAAAAATGGATAACAATCAGTTTACAGAACTAAATACTAGCGCTCCAGCTGATTCCACCAGTCATGATGCCGATTTAATATCATGTAGTACTAAAGTTGATGCTCAAGGGCATAGACAGTTTACACAACTGGTAAAGAAAAAAAGAACTCAAGCAGTAAGAAAAAGAAAGTTGGTTCATGCATAAAAACTTAAAATTGCCAACATGCCATTCACATCACGCAGTGGCAAGGAAAGACTCAGGTCTTGGCCTATATTTATGACTGATGATTCTGCAGCTGTTAGTGAGGCATCTTCTGTCTCTCATGACATTAAAAGACCTTGTCACTCAAACTTTAGAGGTGTAAAAAAACTGAAAACTACTAAGGCAGCAAAACAAACTGTGTGAACTTCAGAAACAGAAATTTCAAAAATTCCTGAGGAGAGTCCAATTGCGTCCCCAAATCCTATGTGTGAGCCTAACCTCTCAGAGAAGCTGTCTTCCACCATTCCTGCTCCCTCTGTATGTGTGGAGATGAGCAGCATAAGTATTGCTGGTGACCTAGCTGTTGAAGATGCCACCGTGGAGATACAAGAAGATGAGGGGGTAGCAGACAATGGCACTAATGAGGATCTTTAGGATGAGAATGAGGATGTTGTGTGTATAAGTCAGGCACAAGTGGAAGCATCTGTTGGCTATGATAAGACAGCCATTGTTATGCCCGGGCATCGGACCAAAAAATTCACCTATGTGTGGAATTATTTTCACCCAAACCCTGACAACATTTACCAAGCCATCTGTAGCATTTGTGGAAACAAAATAAGTAGAGGTAGGGACGTTAAGCATTTAGGAACCTCCACCCTATTACGACATCTGCAGCGAGCTCATGGAAGGTGTAGGGTGTCAGAAACTGGTGCTAAGAAAATAACAACAAGCAGTCCAGCAGCAAATGTCTCGCTTTTCTCTACTAGAACCCAGCACCTGCGATCTCCACCACCAACACCTTCATCCTCAACCTCAATATCCTCAGTTTTGACCAGAGATGGTCGTGAAACCAATTTGTTAATACTAGGTGAATCCTCCCCTTTCCAGGATTCCGCAGAAGAATCCTTAATCACAAGGCCTGCTTATGCTGGTTCTGCTGCTGCTGGGGGTAGTTCATTATCCCAGAAGTGGACCAAGAAAACTGCTAGTACTAGTAGTATTTCCCAAAAACAATTGACTGTTCAGCAATGCTTGGCAAGGAGAAACAAGTATGTCAGGTCTCGCCCAGTCGCACAGCGTATCACTGATGCCATGACAGCTTGGATTGTAACAGATCTGCATCCAATATCTGCCATCAAATCAGTGGGCTTTACGCAGTTAATGGAGGCCGCGTGTCCACGGTACCAAATTCCATCTCGGCTCCATTTCACCAGAAAGGCCATTCCTCAGCTGTACCAGGACATTAATAAAAACCTAATTCACGGCCTAAAAATGCCATTGTAGCCAATGTCCACCTAACCACAGATATGTGGACAAGCGGGAGTGGGCAAACTAAAGATTATATGAGTGTGACAGCCCACTGGATGGTTGAATCACCTTTAGCAGCAGCAGCAGCAGTAGTAACCGGGTGGTCTTCAGGTTGCCGACTGTCAGGATCCCGGTGCCCAGTATACCGGCGCCGGAATCCCGACAGCCAGCATACTGACAGATTTTCTCCCTCCCCCCCTGGAGGGAAAATAAATAGCGTGGCTCGCGTAGCACGCCACCCTGCCCGCAAGGGGCTCATTTGTACTTGCCACGCTGTCGGTATGCTGGTGGTCGGGCTCCCGGCGCCGGTATGCTGGTTGCCGGGAGCCCAGCCGCCGGCATACCATACTACACCCATAGTAACATAGTAACATAGTAATTGAGGTTGAGTAGAGGCAAAATGCACATCGTTTTCAACCCTTTATTAAGTTGAGTTGATTATAATATACCTGCTGAAGTAATGTTTTATGACTAGTTAACAACTATAAATCATGTTACACCCGGATTAACAACGTCAATATTTTAAATGTTGTAACCTTGGATATCATTTTCAATCAGAAATTTAGCCAATCCTTTTTTAAATGCATTTACAGAGTCCGCCATTACCACCTTCCCTGGCAGGGAATTCCATATCCTTATTGCCCTAACAGTGAAGAACCCTTTCCTTTGTTGCGTACGGAATTTTCTCTCCTCCAGCCACAGCGAGTGCCCACGTGTCCTTAACAGTGTTCTTTTAATAAATAATTCCTCTGATAACTCTTTGTAATACCCCTTTACATATTTGAAGATATTAGTAATGTCTCCTCTTATACGCCTCTTTTCTAGTGTATACATATTCAACCTAATCAGCCTTTCCTCGTAATGCAGTCCCTCTAGCCCTTTTATCAATTTAGTAGCTCGCCTTTGAACCCTTTCGAGTTCAACAATATCTTTTTTATACAGTGGTGCCCAAAACTGAACACAATATTCCAGGTGCGGACGTACCAATGATTTGTACAGCGGCAGGATTACATCCTCATCCCTTGTCTCAATTTCCCGTTTTATGCATGCTAGCACCTTACTTGCCATCGTAGCTGCACTTTGACATTGCGTATGGTTACTAAGTCTATTATCAATGAGTACCACCAATCTTTTTCCAACACTGTTACCCCTAGACTTTCCCCATTTAATATGTAGGATGCAAGTTTGTTTTTAGTCCCGAAATGCATAACCTTGCATTTTTCTATATTGAACCTCATTCTCCATTTAGATGCCCAGATTTCAAGTTTAGATAAATTATTCTGCAGAGACTCCACATCTATTTCCGAATTAATTACCTTACACAGTTTAGTATAATCTGCAAAGATTGACACTGTGCTTTCCAGGCCTATTTTTAGGTCATTGATAAATATGTTGAACAGTAGTGGCCTGAGTATGGACCCTTGTGGTATTCCACTGACTACTGGGGTCCAGCTTGAGGACTTCCCGTTGACCACTACTTGCTGTACCCTGTTATCCAGCCAGTTACTTATCCATGTGCAAACAGTTTTTCCTAGGCCAAGCTACTTTAATTTGATGATCAGTCTTTTGTGAGGCACTGTATCGAAGGGTTTTGCAAAATCTAGGTAGACCACATCCACTGCTTTTCTCTGGTCAAGATTATTGCTCACTTCCTCGTAGAAGCTAATTAAGTTAGTTTGACATGATCTGTCCCTCACAAACCCATGCTGGTTCTTGCTAATAATCATAGCGATCTGTAGATACTCCTATATGCTATCCCTTAGAATTCCTTCCAATATTTTCCCCACTATAGACATCAAACTAACCGGTCTGTAGTTACCCAGATGATTTTTAGATACTTTTTAAATAATGGCACTACCTCAGCTATATGCCAATCCTTCGGTACCATGCCTGATCTATTTGAACTATTGAAAATCAAGTATAGGGGTCTTGCTAGTTGTGACCTAAGCTTCATAAGAACCCTCAGGTGAAGTCCATCAGGACCAGGTGATTTATTAATCTTAATTTTGCTTAGTCTCTCCCGGACTACTTCTTCACTTAAACAAGTATCTAACCATGAATCATTACTGTCACAATCATTATGCATTACTCCCACCATCCGTTCTTTTCTGGTGAACACTGATGAAAAAAATGTGTTCAGTATTTCTGCTTTTATTCCGTCATCATTTATCAATACTCCAAATTCATCTTGAAAATGAAAAGCAAATCGCTATAGAGAGTAAAACCAATCCTAGGTCCACTATGTTCTCCTTTTTTAACCTTTTACTGTTTATATATTTAAAAAAAAACTTTTTAGGATTGGTTTTACTCTCTATAGCGATTTGCTTTTTCATTTTCCATTTTAGCTGCTCTTATTGCTTTTTTGCATTTTTTATTGCATTCCTTGTAATACTTGAATGACTCCTCCTTTCCAGTAGATTTAAATGCTTTTAAAGCACCCTTATTTTTATCCATTTCTGCCTTGACCTTCTTGTTAAGCCACATCGGTTTGAGTTAATTACTCCTGTGTTTACTGCCCATGGGAATAAATTTTTGGATATTGCTATCTAGCAACCCTTTTAAAGCGTCCAACATTTCCAAAGTGTTCTTGTTATGAAACAAAACTTCCCACTCAATGTCGTTAAGTGCACATCTCAGCAAACTGAAATTAGCCTTCCTAAAGTTAAATGTTTTGGTTTAAGCCTTATAGCTATGTTTCCTGAAACTGAAGTCAAATGTGATCATATAGTGATCACTGTTACCCAAAGTCTCCCCAACTTTAGTGTTTGATATAATGTCCATATTATTAGTAATTACTATATCCAGAGTAGTTTTACCCCTAATTGGGTCCTTGACTAATTGAGACAAGTAGTGACCCTTTAACATATTTAAGAACCTGTTGCCCCTCACTTTAACACATGACTCGTTACTCCAATTTATATCAGGTTAATTAATCACTAGGATGTCTCCCAATCCAGCAGCCCTTTTGATTTGCTGTAAGAGTTGTTCTTCCTCATGTACTGTATGCTAATATCCGGCTGTTTGTAGCACGTGCCTATGACTAGTTTTTTTTGCATCAATACCCCCACTTGAGATTTCAACCCATAGTGATTCCACATTATCGCCAGTCCCCTCATAAATAACCTCCTTTAAGTATGGTTTAAGAGATGGTTTAACATAAAGACATACACCTCCTCCTCTTTTGCTTGCCCTGTCCCTCCTGAAAAGAGAATACCCCTCCAAGTTTGCAACCTAGTCGTGAGAGTTGTCCCACCATGTTTCCGTAATACCTATAATGTCATACTCAGCCTTTGATACTAACAATTCCAATTCCCCCATTTTACCTGCTAGACTTCTTGCATTTGCAAGCATACATTTTAGTTTAGCAGTTCCCTTGTCCATTTGTTTTTTAAAGATATCCTATTATGGTTTACTAATGCATCCCTAGAGTTACTCTTACTGACTGTCCTTCTCGATCCCTCTCCACTCCCACCATACTTAATAAATTTTCTATGGGGGGTCATTCCGAGTTGTTCGCTCGTTGCCGATTTTCACTATGCTGCAATTTGTTGCTAAATGCGCATGCGCAAGGCACGCAGGGCGCATGCACTTATTTATTTAACTAAAAACTTAGTAGATTTGCTGTGGATTCTGCTGCGCTTTTCAGTCGCACTGCTGATCCGTGAGTGATTGACAGGAAAGGGGCGTTTCTAGGTGGTAACTGAGCATTTTCCGGGAGTGTGCTAAAAAACACAGGCGTGTCAGGGAAAAACGCGGGAGTGTCTGGAGAAACGGGGGAGTGGCTGGCCGAATGCAGGGCGTGTTTGTGACGTCAAACCAGGAACTAAATGGACTGATCTGATCGCAATCTGTGAGTAGGTCTGGAGCTACTCAGAAACTGCAAATAATTATTTATTAGCAATTCTGCTAATCTTTCGTTCGCTATTCTGCTAAGCTAAGATACACTCCCAGAGGGCAGCGGCCTAGCGTGTGCAATGCTGCTGAAAGCAGCTAGCGAGCAAACAACTCGGAATGAGGGCCTATATGCTGTAATGATGACACATAATTGTTGTTAGTTAATGTTTTGGCAATACCTTTGTTAATACCTTTTTTAGAACCCATGTAAATACCCTTGCCCTTGCCGGCTGCTCTTTCTCTCCCCGCTTCTCCACCCCCATTTAACTCACTACCACCATCCCTACTATTCTCACTGCATGACCCATAGTTTTTAGCTAAACCCTCCCCCCATGCTCCTAGTTTAAATGCTCCTCCAACCTACTAACCATCCTTCCCCCCAGCACTGCAGCCCCCTCCTCATTCAGATGCAGTCCATTGTGACAAAAAAGATGGCGCCTGACTGAGAAATCCACCCAGTGTTCCAAGAACACAAACCCCTCTTTCCTACATCAGTCTCTAAGCCAGACATTTACCTCCCTGATTTCCCTCTGCCTCCCTGGTCTAGCGCGTGGCACTGGTAATATTTTGGAGAATATTACCTTAGATGTCTTTTTTTTAGTTTCTGGCCTGGTCCCTATAATCTTTCTTAAGGACATCCCACCTACCACTAACTTTGTCATTGGTGCCAACATGCACCAAGACAGCTGGGTCTTTCCCAGTCTCTCCCAACAATCTATCTACCCGGTCTGCGATGTGCCGCACCCGAGCACCCGGGAGACCACAGACCATACGGCGATCACGATCCTGGTAGCAGATTGCCCCATCTGCCTTCCTGATGATAGAGTCCCCTACCACCACCATCTTCCTGGGTGCCTCTCTAGTACTATTCAGCAAACATCGCCAGCTCATTCAAAGGCAGGCTACTCTGTGTATCACTGGCTTTACTAAGAGACATACCTCTGACAACCTCTTAGAGAAACTAAGGGATGTGATAGCAACATGACAACCCACTTTGACTCTCCTCAGGATTTGTAATTTCAGATAATGTCAATAATATCATGAAAGCATTACAACTGAGTGAATTACAACACATCCCCTGTTTTGCTCACATGATAAACCTGGTAGTTCAGTGTTATTTTTAAATGACAGGGACGTGCAAGAGATACTGTCTGTGGCTCGAAAGATTTTGGGGCATTTATGGCATTCCGCAACAGCATGCAGGAGATTGCTGCAGCTGCAAGAAGAGTTGAATCTGCCCTTCCATCAACTGAAGCAAGAGGTTATGACAAGGTGGAACTCCACCCTTCATATGCTTCAGCGGGTGGAGGAGCAGCAAAAAGCCATTCACAGCTATACAACAAGCCATGACTTTGGGAGAGGAGGGGGTGATATGTACCTCAGCCCAGCACACTGGAAATTACTTTCTGTCTTGTACAATATGCTCAAACCCTTCGAAGTAGCCACCTGTGAAGTCAGTTCCAACACTGCTAGCTTAAGCCAGGTGGTTCCCTTAATTAGGCTTTTGGAAAAACAACTGGAGAAATTGAAGGAGGAGATAAAACAAGGTGAATCTGCAAAATATGTCGGACTTGTATATCAAGCCCTTTTTTTGCTAAGCGAGTATACAAGGGTTGACAATATCTTGAAATCGGATGACTAAATTTTGGCAACTGTGCTTGATCCTAGGTTAAAGTCGTATGCATTGTCTTTCTTTCCAAATAACACAGATTTTAAGAGATGTAAATAGCTCCTGATGAGCAAGTTGGCAGCTGAAGTGATGTCTCCTCTTTCAATTTCTTCCAAAACAGCCAGGAAAAAACTATGTTTTCCCAAAAGAACCAGGCCAATATTTACTAATATTCGTGTTTGATTCGGTTTGTGTAGTGTTTAAACTCGTTTTGTATCGGGTGCATTTTCATGCAACTTTTTGAATCCATATACGCAAAGTTACGAAGCAGTCGACTTTATGCTTTTCGAGTTTTCCGATGTCGATGCCAGTCGTTTTTTTTTGGCACATTTACGTCCGTCATTGTCGTTTGCGTACGTGTTTTTGTTGGATTAGCAGTTTTTTTAGCTAAGTTAAACGTGGCAGGGTTTTTTTTTCCCGCGGCCGCATTTTCCCTTTCAGTTTCGATTTTCATCCCCGTTCGTGATTGGTTGTGTTTCAGATGGTAGGAGTGTCTGTGCGCAACCATATAAATATGCCCCAAACCGTCCGCACCTCGTGGGTATAGTTAGTGGTGAGGAGGAGGGAGGTTGTGCTGTGGAGGTAGGTGAATTTGTGGTTTGTTGAGGAGTGTTGGTAGCGATTTCTGAGTGTGGTATTGTGTTTGAAAGTCGTCTTGTCATTCTTGTTGTCTTGTATTTTGTGGTTTTGTTATTTTTCTTTATAGTCCCTTGTCAGTGTTTGTGTGGGTGGGTGTGTGTGGGTGTGTGTATGTGTGAGTTGTGTAGTGGTAGTGGAGGAGTGTGTTGGGTTTTTTTTTCCTGTGTTAAATGTGTAGACACACAATTATGTGTGACTCAGAGGTGGAGGGTGTGAGTGAGGGGGAGGAGGTCGGTCAGGTGGAGGAGGTGACTGTTAGTGAGGTTAGTGAGGTGGATGAGGTGGGTGAGGTTGCTGCAGCAGCCTCAAGTGACAGTGACAGTCAGAGTGCTCCGCAGCCACGCACCACTACTAAGACTGGGCGGAATGTTAAGTTTAGTTTTGCAGAAAATGTGGCATTGGTGCATGAGCTGATGAAGTATCAGAGGCAGCTATTTGGCCCTGAGTCTGCCAAGGTGCCAACATGGAGGAAGACGGTGTTGTGGTCGAAAGTAGTTGCTGCTGTCAATAGTGAGGGGGTGGTCAAGCGGATGGAGGACACATGCCGCAAACGGTACTATGACATAAAGCGACATGTCAAGTCCAAAATGGCCAAGGAGGCCAAGTCTGCTCGGAAAACCGGTGGTGGCTAGCCCTATATAGCAAGTTATCTGGAGTATGAGGAGCCCATGCGGAGTGTAATACCTCCTGAAGTTGTCTCTGCAACCCATGTCCGGGATTCAGATAGGCCAAGGAAGAATGGTGAGCATGTTTTTTTTTTTTTGTGTGTTAAAATGTTTAATTTGGTAATCTGTGTCATGTGACGTTGCATATTACTCCCATCTTCAAGTGTGTGTCTGCAAATTCATTGTTTTGGGTCATGTGTTAGCTAAAAGCCAATGTAACATCTTACTTTATTGTATGTCATGTGTTTTTCAAACAGATATTTTGCATGTGTAGTTTGGACTTGGTGTGTCTCTGATTTGTCTTGCAATAATGTGTTTCTTTTGTGTTTTTTTATTTTTAAAACATTCTGACTATGTTTTATATATGTGTTCCATGTTTTTTTTAAGTTAACAAATTCGATGTCATGTTAGAGGCTGGAGTACTGGAAAGTTGTTTTTAAACCACTTACATGTGTAATGTCATCTTTAGAGAATGTTTTGTTTTTTGTTTTTTAAAAAATTTTTTATTTGACTTGTATTTGTACCGTGACACCGTACTGCATATTTTTTTGGCAAAAAATTAGTTTTGTAAATTTTTGGGACATATACTGGTAATGTGTCTTTGGAGTGCCACATCACAGAGCAAATTAGATATTGCATCTGTAATTTTTTTAAATCAATACAAAATGAAGTTGTTGTTTTTTAAAAAAAAAAAACAAAACCTTTACAGTGTCCTGTACATGTTTGGCTGTCTTGATGTTGCCATAGTGCATATGTGTTGTGGTTGTTTTTTGTGTTTAATTTTTGGCTTTCTGGTCCTTATGTTTGTTTGAATTCAAAACCAAGCATTTCTAAATGTAAAACTGTTTATAAGCATAATGGGTGGATGTATACACAATAGCATGATTTATGAATATATCTCATTTTATACAGTGTCTGAAAAAAGCAGTACTACTCGTCCGCCAGTAAATCCTAACACATCTGATGATGATGACGCTGCGGAAGCAGGTAAAGTGTCCATTGTAGTATAGGGTATGCTTGTAAAGGAATGGCCATAACAAAATTGCACTTTCATTAAAAGGTCCATCAAAAGAAGTATGGAGCAGCAGAAGTGGCTCTTCTGGAAGACATCACCACCAGAAACCTGTGGCGGAAAAGAAAGCAAGGTCGTCTGTCCCGGCACAAACACAGCAGGCTACCCCGCCACGTAGATTATCGTCTGTATGTTCGGTGCCCCCACTCCAAATTATGTACACACCTCCAAGACATCATCCACACTCCCCTCATCTTGATTGTGAGTATCAAACTGGAATCAAAGTGAAAAATGTCAGAACATAATCATAATCAGTCATAACCGCATTAAGTCAAAACACTTCCAAAACAAAAATACTTAGCGCAGTAAGTAAAAGCTGAAATGGAATCCAAACTAAATGTCCTTGTCCACATCCAGTAAAGATATGTATGTCCACTTGAGTCATACAGTATGACATTGGGTATAAGATGCTGCAACAAAAAAGCATGTGTTTTTTTTTGAGACAAGTTTTTTTTGTTCTGAAACTCTCATGTGTGCTTGAGGTTACATTGCAAAATACATTCAAAAACATTACTATGTTTGTTGTAACAAAGCTATAAGGTAACACATTATGTATTCCAATGTTTTTTTTATGGTGGAGTATGTGTGAGCTCCAATAAAACTAAAGTGTTTGCTTTCACAATTAAGTAACCAGACACATTTGCCACAAACAGGCATATGTATGCATTTAAGCTATGAGTGATGATGTTGCTAGGCAGAATAGTTGTAAGCAACAGTGAATGACATGTGTTCCATGTGTAGTGTTTTTTAATCATTTCACAAACATATGGATAGCTAACGTAGATATGTTTAATATTTCAGCTTCGAGTCCTGGGACCAGCATCCCTCTGCAACAACACCAACACAGTGACATGGAGGAGACAAACATCTTAGAAATGCTGCCATTAATGCAAGGAATGAGCCCCCCCAGCACCTGTGAGTACACCACCACAGCAAACCACACCACCACCACAACACAGCCCAACAACACCAGGAACACAAGGCCCTGATCAGGTGTTTTGGACCATTTGGGCTAGACAGCAGGCCACTAATGAAGATTGCCTGCGTAAGCAGACACAAATGTTTGCAAGCCTACCATCTCACCTCAGAAGAATCTCAAGAAATCTGAGTCGACAAAATGAGCAAACAACCAGAATAGGCAATACCATGGAAGTCATGCGTACAGACATTACACAGGTCATGGGCAACTTACAGCGCATAATGAAAGAACAGCACAGACTAATGGAAGAACAGAACAGACAACAGCAAAGTTATATGAACATTTTTCAAAACAGTCAAAAGATTAATGAAAGTTTAATCAGAATAGTAGACAATCAAAATGCTGCTACACGTGAACTCAATGCCACCCTCACTAACCTGAATGAAACTCTCAGATGCATGCACCAACAGCAAGCAACCAGCAGTTCTGGTACGACTACTCCAAATATCACGCCAGTCTCATCACCACCAAGACGGTCCACCAGAGCACGCCAACATGACAGTGCTAAAGGCAAAGGCCAGGACAAGCAGCCACCCAAAAAAATGTAAAAATACAAGTTAGACATTTGTGATAATTAACACAAAATAGTTTGCAAGTGTTTTTGATGGTGTTCAAAATATCACACTTAGCTCCTTGACCCTTTTTTTAACATCATTAATTATAAGTGGGCCAAAATAATAGAAAAAAAATATTACGCACATTTATTCCTTTACTTTTTTTTAGGGTATTGGAGGAGGAAAAAGTTGATGTAGCCACACATACATGTTAGCAGGAAGTAAACTGACCACTTGATTTTTTTCTAATCATTACTCTTTCTAGATTCCAATCATTCTCTTTGCCTGCAGATACAATAATTGCCTGCCAGGCTGAATGTCTTTAGCAGGAAGTAAACTGACCACTTGATTTTTTTCTAATCATTACTCTTTCTAGATTCCAATCATTCTCTTTGCCTGCAGATACAATAATTGCCTGCCAGGCTGAATGTCTTTAGCAGGAAGTAAACTGACCACTTGATTTTTTTCTAATCATAACTCTTTCTAGATTCCAATCATTCTCTTTGCCTGCAGATAATCCAAATTACAATGTTAGTCATACATATCTTAGCTATCTTATCTAAACAACATTACAAGATTAACTCAATTGAGTGGCGTAAAAAGCTTGTAATATGTTGCCTTTGTTTTGTTTATAAAACATTGTCCAAATGAATGTCAGTATTGTTGGGACATGTTTGTGTGTGTAAAAAATTATTAAGCATGTTTTTACACATGATGCATAAACAAACTAATATGTACTTTTACCCTTTAAAAAAAAAGTACAATAATGTATATGTGTGGAAAACTGTGTATTTACTTACACATCATCAAGTTTACAGCATCAAACATAAGTAACAAAAATATTCAAGATTACAGTAAGTTTGTGAGTCTTAAATATGATGGTGCATCACACATAGGGACACATGTTTTCCTCAAGGCTAACATATTATATATTGAGGAGTGTTTTTTGGGAACACAGGTTCTCAAACTCGGCCATCGGGAACCCACACAGTGCATGCTTTGCAGGTCTACTCACAGAATCACAAGTGACATAATTAGCTCCACCTGTGAACCTTTTAACATATGTCTGTGAGTAATTCATACACCTGTGCTTCTACTGTGTTACTTGAAAAACATGCACTGTGTGTGGTCCTGAGGGCCGAGTTTGTGAACCTGTGCATTAGGACATTACACACAATGCTAAAGTAAAATACTAAATGGTTGATGTTGGCTTGTAAGAAATTAGCACTGCAAGATTTCGAACACTTATCCAGACTTAATGCATGCCACTCATAATCTGTTGTTTTGATATTAAAAAAACACACAATACACATGCAACTTTTTTTAAGCATATAGCGAGGGTATGTTTGTATGTGTCAAGGAGACAGACACATTCAGAGTAATGGATTTTGTCAAAATAGACAAAACATCTATTTATGAAGACACAACAAATGAAATAAGCAAACCAAGCTTACCTTAGAAATAGTGATTTATGATCTGTTGCCTAACCTGCCTCCCTACATCAGAACTCCAAGTATCACCAGATGTCTCTAATTCCTCTGCTTGCTGGCTGCTTTCTTCCTCCTCCTCCTCCTCCTCAACATGTGGCAGATGTTGTTGCAAACACAAGTTATGAAGAAAGCAGCAGCAGAACACAATTTGAGTCACCTTGGAGGGACTATACAACAAAAGTCCACCAGACTTATCCAGACACCGAAACCTAGATTTCAGCACACCAAAACATCTTTCTATGACATTCCGCGTGGACTTATGTGCATTATTGTAATTGTGTTCAGCAGGGGTATCAGGTCGGGACAATGGAGTTAGAAGCCAAGAGTAACAGCCATATCCTCCATCACCTAAAAGACAGATATAGTAACGTGAATCATATTAAGATACAGCGACACATAAGTAACACACTGTGGGGCAGATGTATTAACCTGTAGAAGGCATAAGAAAGTGAAAAACAAGTGATATGTGCAAGGTAAAAAAGGCAGCAGACAATCTGTTCCTAAATGTTAATTTACATATTGGAGCAGATTGGCAGGTGCCTTTATCACCTTGCACAGATCACTGGTTTCTCACTTCCTTATGCCTTCTACAGGTTAATACATCTGCCCCTGTATTTGGACCAAGTATACGCAGGCCTACACATATCAAATTACATACCCAGCAGCCATCCATCTCGCATTTGTCCGTCCTCAAACTTATCAAAGAGGGATGACTGACTGAGGATGAAGGAGTCATGGCAGCCCCCAGGGTAACCAGCAACAACACTCATTATTTTGAGATTTCCATCACAAACCACCTGCACATTTGTGGAGTGTTGAAAATGGCGGCTAGTATATATGTGCTGCCTGCCCCTAGGTGGTCTCAGCTTAATGTGTGTGCAATCTATGGCTCCAAGCACATTGGGCATGCCAGCCAGCTCATAGAAATCTACCCTGACGGCATGCCACTGAGACTCCTGGGTAGGGAAGCAGATTGAGGCCTCGATGTGGGGCTGCAAAACAGCCAAAACCTGTGTGAACATTTTAACGAACAATAAACTTGATATTTTATGACAGAACTGGCCACCGCGAAATTAAAACAAACACAAAACAGAAGAGGTTGTTAGGTATACATCACCTGTATTAAGATTCTTGAAAATGAGGGCTGTGAGATTCCTATGACATCCCTAGACACAGGCTGAAAGCTGCCAGTAGCCATAAAGTGCAACACAGCCAGGAGTTTGTGCAGGCCTGAGACAGGGCGAGAGCGTGCTGTCTTAGGGTCTAGGCCCAGTTTGACAAGGTCATACAGACGGAAAATGTTGTTACGATTTAGACGGAACATCTGTATGACCTTATCATCGGACAATGCGTTCAAGTTTAAACGCCCCATAAAAAAACGAGGCCTGCGCAGCCTCCGCGGAACCAGTACAACCTGCTGACCATGTTCATTTTCTTGGCCCTGGGTACTTACAGGCTGATGTCTGAGTCGGAGGAATCCCACAGCACACAAAAGATCACTGGCCCACAGTCCTGCTGCCATTTCTGAGCGTAGGTGTATTGAAATGGGCCTAACATCCTTTTATAGGCATCCTAATTCAGGTGTGAGTGATTTTTTATTGCCAACACATGTAAACACGACTGAAAAAAGCAGGTCTATTTTTTTGCCACTTTTTTTAACGAATCGCAAAAAAATACGACCGCATTTGAGCCCTCAGAGACTAACACCGAAATACGAATGAATAGTGAATTCCCGTATTCTATGAAATAACAGCCGCGTTTGACCGATGGTCTATTCATTCATATTTCGGGACGTTGTCAGTCAAACCATTACGAATAGACCAGACACTGCCGAGATTGGGGCTTAGTGAATTCCCGGATTGGGACTTAGAAAAAAAAACACAAATCGACCAAACTCGGATTTTTAGTAAATACTGGCCCCAGTGTGGATGCAGAGCAGTCCAAAGACCATTTTGACATCTGGTTTGGTCTAGATGAATTTTCCAGTAGAGACACCTCTACTGTAACTCCATCTCCATCCCCGTCCAAGGAATGGTGGAGGATTACTTTCCTGACACCGTAACAGTAGGCAAGTCACATAGCCCCTTGGCATACTGGAAGGAAACAAAGTCAATATGGAGGCCATTGTACAAACTGGCTTTGTATTACTTAAGCTGCCCACCCTCCATTGTGTACTCGGAGAGTTTTCAGCACAGCTGGAAACCTTGTGAGTGAACGGCGTAGGAGGCTACTTCCTCAAAATGTGGAAAAGATGATGTTCATCAAAATGAACTGGAAATTCCATTCGGAAGACCTGTCCCAGCAATTACATCGAAATACATCTGTAATGGGGGAATACAGCGGGGGAGGAATTAACATTGTATGATGATGAGGAGGATGTACACACTGATGAGGATGGCGGTGACATCTTGTAGACACTGTAGATCTGTTGCTTTAAGGCAATTGGTAGCTTGTATTTTTGGGCCCAAACAAACCAATCATTTCAGCCATAAGTGTGGGAGTCCTTGTCCCTGAAATGATTGGTTTGTTAAAGTGTGTATGTCCTGTTTAATATCCAACATAAGGACAATTCCATCTTGTACCACCATTCATTTATCCCTCTGCTGTGTGGCAGTGTTTCATAGATATGCTACAAACTGCCATCTGTTTGTGCAACTGCTTAGTCGCCTAGTAATAAGTAACCAGCCAGCTGGCTGCAGACTTTGACCTAAAGTGTCTGAAAACAACATTGTGAGTATTAAGGTGGTCACAATTGTCTGCAAATGACTGGAAATTAATGTAATTGAGGTTAATAATACTCTAGGCAGGGCCGAAACTAGGGGGGGGCTAGGGGGGCAGGCGACCTGGGCGCCGGATTGGAGGGGGCGCCGAGACCCCCTAACACCCGCCGCAGCACTTTTAGACTTTGAAACCCCCTTCTCCCGAGTGCCCAGCTCGGGGGGCGGGGTTTCGCGGAATGACGCGATTGCGTCGTGACGTCACGGCGCAAACGCGTCATTCCACAAAACCCCGCCGGAGGAGGGAGAAGGGGGAGCCGCGCAGACGAGGAGGGAGAGGCGGCTGAAGAGCGTCGAGAACCGCTTCAAATGTAAGTCAGCCCCTCTCCCTTCCTCTCTCTGGGCGGGATGTACAAAGATGTTACGCTGCGTTAATAACCCTCTTACCGCTCTGAAGCATGTTAAAATCCTCCTCAGCCTCCCGGCGCTGTCATTCTTTCCAAGCAGTTTCTGCATCACGTGATACCTTCGTATTGTTTCCTGACTCCATTGGCTGTACTGGTCCTCCGCAGGCACTGTATGCACTATCGAAACATATGATGCAGAAACTGCTTAGAAAGAATGACAGCGTCGGGAGGCTGAGGATGATTTTAACATGCTTCGAAGCGGTAAGAGGGCTATTAGCGCAGGGTAACATCTTAGTACATTCCGCCCTCTCTCTCTCTCTCTCCCTCCACCACCTGCCGCAATGTGTAAAATGGGGACCTGTGCCTGCCGCAATGTGTAAAATGGGGACACTTGCCAGCGTACTGTGTAAAATGGGGACCTGTGCCTGCCGCAATGTGTAAAATGGGGACACTTTTTCCTGCCGCAATGTGTAAAATGGTGACACTTTTTCCTGCCGCAATGTGTAAAATGGGGACACTTTTTCCTGCCGCAATGTGTAAAATGGTGACACTTTTTCCTGCCGCAATGTGTAAAATGGGGACACTTTTTCCTGCCGCAATGTGTAAAATGGGGACACTTGCCAGCGTACACAGCGTACTGTGTAAAATGGGGACACGTGCCTGCAATGTGTAAAATGGGGACACTTTTTCCTGCCGCAATGTGTAAAATGGGGACACCTGTCTGCCGCAATGTGTAAAATGGGGTCACCTGTCTGCCGCAATGTGTAAAATGGGGAATGGGGACACTTGCCTGTCGTACTGTGTAAAATGGGGACACTTTTTCCTGGATATGAAATTTATGTTAGAAAAGGCAACTTTTCAGGTAAAAAAGTTCTGAAAGAGATATATATATATATATATATATATATATATATATATATATAATATTTTTATTCATTTATTTATTTATTTATTTTTATTATTTTTATTTATTTATTGTAAAATACATAATTTTTTTTGCGGGGGGGGGGGGGGTGTCAAATGACTACCTTGCCCCGGGTGACAAAAATCCTAGTTTCGGCCCTGCTCTAGAGCCAAAAAAACGCAAAAACTATGTGATTTTGGCGTTTTTAGTCAATTTTGGGAAAAAAATCCAAACCGCATCACGGCTGTTTGCCAAATCCAAATCCAAAACCCCTATCCCACTGATGAATCCAAATACAAATCTTCGGGGCCGGCGTACATCTCTAGAAAACATGTTGTTGAACCACTGTACCCAGCAACACCATGTACTGTATGTGCTGCCTTATTTAATGCTGTGATAATATGTGTAAGAAAGTTCTGGATGTGTCTTTTGCAAAGTGTAACTGTTCTTTTGCAACTGTCAAAATTATCATATAATGTTTAATATCTGATGAAGATATAGATTTCGGTGAGTGTGCGGGATGCTGTCCTAACGTGGACATTTTATGAAAGGGTCAATCATTTACAAGGCAAAACTATGCCTTGTAAGTAATTGCCCCTTTAAAAAAAGTCAGAGTGCGGCCAGCATCCTGCACGGCCGCCAAACTCAGGTCATCCTGCCCATAGTATGTAGTGAGGCAAATCAACTTCTACTTGAAACCAATATGCTTAATGTGTTAGACTTAAAAAAATAAAGGTTATACTTGTTTTTATCTTGAAATAGTCTGATGTCCAATATTCTATAAATTTGCTCTGCACCTGATGTAAACATGTCTCCTTTCCATGAGTAACTATGTGCTGCTGTGAGCTGAGCACCTGAATATTTGGTACCCATAACATATCAGCTGGAGCAGAGGAGTCACCACAAGGGTGGGCTGCCACACTACATCCTGGCACCACAAGTCATTGTGTAACAGTCACTAGTAAAGTTCACATTAGACCCAGATGATAATGTACATAAATGATAATATATAAACTTGTTGTTTGCTGGCCGGGCAGTCAGGAGTTCAAACAAGAAAATATATACTACTATCTACCCTCTCTATTGCATATATAGATTTCATCAGATTATTTAGTCAGATTATTCCAAATGCATTCACATTATAATGTACAGTTTAACGGGGTGGACAAAAAATTCTTATATCCAACTATACCATTAATCGATAAAACCCAGTACTAGAATGCAGGCTCTCTGGAGTTATTTTGTTTACACATTGCTTTGAGTTTAGCCTGAAGATACATATACCAGCAGTAAGCAGGACAGTGTAGATTTCAGTTCCATTAATACATAGTGTGATATCTCTCCAATTGATTTGTACATTAGAACACTTCCATATTAGATGCCAGAATAGGGGTGGGGTATGAGGAGAGAGGAGCCCAGTGCATCCTAGGCTCACAAGCTTAAGATGTTCGGTGCCAGTCCTGGTCTCCACCAGCCATACCCAAAATATTCCCTGTGGATTCCATGAACCTCAAAGAAAAAGAGTTAATGAAGGCAAGTTTTACCATAACTCTTTCTTTTTTAGTGAAACATGTAACAAGAGGGCATTCTAATAATCCAAAGAGCATGTCCACAAAGTACTGCTGCATACAAGCAAGGTCAGTTCTAGACCTTGTGGCACCCAAGGTGAACTTTTCCTTTAGCGCACCCTCTTATTCAAAACAGGGACAGTTTGTGCCGAAAGCATGCGCCAAAAATATATGGGCATGGCTTCATGGGGAAAGTATATGGCCACAGATTAGTGCTAATTCACATTTTACCACACAGTAGTGTCCATTAGTCAAATTACACCACACCGTAGTACCCCTTATAAATGCCAGATAGAGCCCCTTATACACATTACGCCAGGTAAAGCACCTTCTACACAATATGCCAGGTAGAGCTCTTTTTATACACATTACTCCAGGTAGAGCCCCTTGCATATGTTATGCCAGGTAGAGCCCTTTATACACATTGTGCCAGGTAGAGTCCCTTACACATGTTATGCCAGGTAGAGCCCCTAACACATGTTATGCCAGGTAGAGCCCCTTATACACATTGAGCCAGGTAGAGCCTCTTAAACACATTATGCCAGATAGAGCCACTTATACATATTATGCCAGGTAGAGCACCTTATACACATTGCGCCATGTAGAGCCCCTTATACATGTTACACAAGGTAGAGACTCTTATACTTATTGAGACTCATACTTATTGCACCAGTTAGAGCCTCTTATACACATTGCAACAGATAGCCCTTTATACACATTGTGCCAGGTAAAGCTCATTAAACACATTATGCCAGATAGAGCCACCTATAAACATTATTATAAATATTAGTATTATTATTAATATTATTATTATTATTTATTTATATTGCACCACATGGAATCTACAGAGTAAACAAATAAACAAAACGTGAAGACAGTGACTTACAGTTCAATACAATATAGGACAAGTAGAGGGTATATAAACATAGCTGCGCCAGTAAACAACACTTATCAGGGTGGCAGAAAACTTAAGGATTTGGTGCCATCAAAAGAAATATTGAAAAGAAGATAGGTTAAGTAAGAGACGTAAAAGCACATGAGGGAAGAGGACCCTGCTCGTGAGAGCTTACATTCTAAAGGGGAGGGGCACACAAACAGGTAGAGCCCCTTATACACGTTGTGCCAGGTAGAGCCCCTTATACAAGTATCACCAGTGAAAGAGAAAAAGTCCTCTCTGCAACTGCAGAGAAAACTAAGAAAAAGAAGACCTTATATTTTTCTGGGGCACGCTTTATAAAATAAATGTTATAATTACAAATTAATTCTTTATTAGTCACTATTAAAAGATTCCAGGCTTTATCATAATTGAATCCTATCAGGCATTAAAAATTTACCAAATATCAAGCGAAGATCTCAATATAAATATCCGTATCCGGGTATCCCTGACATAAATATATCTACAAATAGATGTATTAGGGATATGATCACTTTGTCTCCTCCACCAAAAATTGCAAAAAGATGAAAAATTATATAATGTTGGAGTTTGTATGTACTCCCTTTTATTGTGGTCCGTTCAAAAATTTGCATAGAACAGATCATGTGATTGTTCTCTCACAATTATGTGTGTGAGTGGGACACATTGCATATGGCTAATTACATAGGCTTAAACCCGCACCACTGTTGAACTTTAATTCTTTATAAATAATCTTATTCCACACCACTGTACCGTTATAGTTATTTTGATCAAACGCTTATACTTTATTAATTTAATATACTGTTGTTCCACACCACTGTACCCTTGGAATCTAGTTAGATCAAAACTCCAAGAGTGTCCACAGTGTATAACAGATATGGATTTATTCTCGTATAATAATCAAATTAATTACCATAGGTTGCTAACCCTGATGGCATAGTATTCCACATAGGAGATTTTCAGATCCAGCCGGGAGTACACAATTGATATGCACCAAATAATCTCATATATATATATATATATATATATACACACATGGAATTTACAGATCCAGCTGTTAAATATTCCATAGATTAATCTATGTACACACACTTGCTGCAAAACCTATAGTTACTGAAACACATATATCCCACATGGAAGATTTCAGATCAAGCTGATTTCAAAATCCAGCTGGTAAGTACCTATTAGATCACAATTGATATGCATCAAATGATTTCATATATATACACACACACATGGAATTGCCAGATCCAGCTATTTGAATAAATTCATCTATATACACATACATGCTGCAAAACCCATATTTACTGAAATAGAAAATTTCCGATCCAGCTGGCACGTGTCTATCCTAAAATCATCAATGTATACATTTGCTTATCAATCAATATTCACTGGTTAAGATATTCACTGGTTAAAATAAGGTGGACTTCCGGTTTCACGGACACGGACGCCGGTGACCACGCTGTCTCCCCACCGTGATATGGCTACCATTTCCACCTTATTTTAGGAAACTGGATGAAGGCACCCACTTGACAGCTCCGCTGCACCACCACTGTATATGTAAAGTATATGTGATCAAACGGCTTTTTTCATTTTTATTTAGTATCCACAGTGCATCTACTTTTCTTTTTCCATAGGAGGAGGCTCACTCATTTCAGCAGCCGGGACGCCCTGCGCTGTCTCTGCAATTATCAGTAGACATCAGGGCTCCCAGTGCAGCAATAAGAAAAAGCAGCAGCTGACTCCTCTCTATATTTTCAGATAGGGGTAGGAGATTAGGTGCCTCTCTCATTCCGCATTGGATGTGGCAACAGATGCGGGACAGCAGAAGGCCCTTTACTCCCGCTTACCCCTCTCTCTATTCTATACCTACATGTTCAATATTTAACACTAGCTAAGCATTTATAACTGTTTAGGATTGACCAATTAATTGAAATTAGTTTCATTTTCTGACACCGCTTGAAATTGGTTTCATTTTCCGACATTGCTCAGTGAGAATGAGTTTCATATCAATTTGGAGTTATATCTTAACCAGTGAATATTGATTGATAAGCAAATGTATACATTGATGATTTTAGGATAGACACGTGCCAGCTGGATCGGAAATTTTCTATTTCAGTAAATATGGGTTTTGCAGCATGTATGTGTATATAGATGAATTTATTCAAATAGCTGGATCTGGCAATTCCATGTGTGTGTTTATATATGAAATCATTTGGTGCATATCAATTGTGATCTAATAGGTACTTACCAGCTGGATTTTGAAATCAGCTGGATCTGAAATCTTCCATGTGGGATATATGTGTTTCAGTAACTATAGGTTTTGCAGCAAGTGTGTGTACATAGATTAATCTATGGAATATTTAACAGCTGGATCTGTAAATTCCATGTGTGTGTATATATATATATATATATATATATATATATGAGATTATTTGGTGCATATCAATTGTGTACTCCCAGCTGGATCTGAAAATCTCCTATGTGGAATACTATGCCATCAGGGTTAGCAACCTATGGTAATTAATTTGATTATTATACGAGAATAAATCCATATTTGTTATACACTGTGGACACTCTTGGAGTTTTGATCTAACTAGATTCCAAGGGTACAGTGGTGTGGTACAACAGTATATTAAATTAATAAAGTATAAGTGTTTGATCAAAATAACTATAACGGTACAGTGGTGTGGAATAAGATTATTTATAAAGAATTAAAGTTCAACAGTGGTGCGGGTTTAAGCCTATGTAATTAGCCATATGCAATGTGTCCCACTCACACACATAATTGTGAGAGGACAATCACATGATCTGTTCTATGCAAATTTTTTAATGGACCACAATAAAAGGGAGTACATACAAACTCCAACATTATATAATTTTTCATCTTTTTGCAATTTTTGGTGGAGGAGACAAAGTGATCATATCCCTAATACATCTATTTGTAGATATATTTATGTCAGGGATACCCAGATACGGATATTTATATTGAGATCTTCGCTTGATATTTGGTAAATTTGTAATGCCTGATAGGATTAAATTATGATAAAGCCTGGAATCTTTTAATAGTGACTAATAAAGAATTAATTTGTAATTATAACATTTATTTTATAAAGCATGCCCCAGAAAAAGATAAGGTCTTCTTTTTCTTAGTTTTCTCTGCAGTTGCAGAGAGGACTTTTTCTCTTTCATTGTAGTCTTCTGGACTGAACATCTGGGTGCACCGCCAACTAAGTGCATAGCTCGATTAAATGTTGATAGAGCCAAATGTTGGTTAATCAATAATTCTCATTAAATATAATTGTGTTTTTTCTAGTGCGGTTTCCAAAAATTCCCGATTTCCCTTTCCCCTTTTCTCTAAACAAGTATCACCAGGTAGAGCCTCTTATATACATTCTACCAGTTAGAGCACCTTATACATTTTGTACCAGGTAGAGTCCCTTATGCACATTGTGCCACGTAAAGCTCCTTATACACATTACGCCAGGTAGCGCCCCTTTTACATACATTATGCAGGTCGAGCCCCTTATACACATTATGCCAGGCAGAACCCCTTACACACATTACACCAGGTAGATCCCCTTACACATGTTATGCCAGGTAGAGCCCCTTATACACATTGTGCCAGGTAGAGCCACTTATACACGTTATGCCAGGTAGCCTGTTATACACACTGCACCAGCTAGAGCTTCTTATACACATTGTGCCAGGGGGATGTAGTCATGTGACCGGCGGTCAGGAGACCAACGGTCACATAACCTCCCCCTACATCCCGCCCCCTCACAATCCTAATTGTTGGAATGCCGACCAACAGAGACTTTTCCCACTCATGAATGTCCACAACACCAATAGAGAGGGAACAGAACATATGGGTTGCCACCGAGTCTGCAAGGTGCTTGCTGCACTCACCTCTCCCTGTTGGGATTCCTCTGCCGGGATCCCAGCATCGGTTAGCTGACCGGTGGTCTCCTGAGAGAGTGTGTGTGTGTGTGTGTGTGTGTGTATATGTGTCTGTTTGCATGTGTATTTGTGCCACTGCCTGTGTACCTGTCACTCACCAGTAGTTCCTCCGGCTCTCTAACTTCACTTATGCCCAGCTTCACATGAGTAGCGGGGTGCGGGAAGTGTGATGCAGGTAGTGGGCAGCTTGCCCACAATTCATGGCACAGGTGGGGTGACTGCAGCCGTGGTCTGGGCACCTGCCCTGCTAGCCTGCACCTAAAACCGCCACATTCCTATTTTTGCCAAATTAAAGGGGTACACACTAAAAAGGTATATAGACTCCTTAGAGGAGGGTATTACACACACACACACAAACACACACACACACACACACACACACACACACACACACACACACACATACTTTCTTTTTTTAATTATTATTATTATTATTATTATTATTATTTTTCTGTTATACATACACCTGGGGTTAATGCAGAATTAAATGTACACCCGCATACAGAGCATATCTTTCTTGAATTTCTGCAGCATAAGCAGTATGGCTCTTATCAATACAATTTGTATTTGAAAGGCACTAAAGGAGAGATTTATCAAATTTTTAAGTCAGATTTTAGCTATCATTTATTATAATGTACTAGGTATATAATTACTAGAATCAGATACGTTTCTAAGGGCAAATCCTTTACTTGTTCTCTTTAGAAGTTTCATAAAAGTCTCTCTTTGTATAGTACTGTAATGGTGCCCATACATCTAAAGATTTATCTTCCAATCTGGCTGGTTGGAACGAAAATCTGGTAATGGATGGGAGCAAATGACAGTTGACCATTTCACTGTCAACTGTCATTTGCTCCTATCCATGTCTGCTCCCTTCCATTACCAGATTTTCATTACAACCAGCTAGATTGGAAGATAAATCTTTAGGTGTATGGGCACCTTTAGTCCAACATTAAAATTATAGTGTAGGCTCCCACCTGAATAAGGTCACCTTGCCATGGTAGGTGGGCACCCACAATTTGAGCAAAATGTGTATGAAATTGTTTTTTTTTCTTAAAGTGACTATCTAAACTATATATATAAATTAGAAGAGTTCAATGTATTATTCTTTTAGTGATTGAACACACTTTGGATTATAAATCTCAACAGTATAGCATCTTATAGAAATTGTGGGTGGGGATTACCCCCATGACATTTTGTGTATGTGCGTGTGTGCGTGTGTGTGTGTGTATAAATATATATATATATATATATATGGGTGGTATTCATGTGACCGCCGGTCAGCTGACCGACAGTCACATGACCTCCTCCACCAGCCCGACGGGTCACTGTCCCGATGGTCGGCATGCCGACCAACAGGGACTATTTCCACTCTATGGGTGTCCACGACACCCATAGAGTGGGAATAGAACCCGTGGCAACCGCAGGTCACCACCGAGCCCGCAAGGGGCTTGCTGCACTCGCCCCTCCCCGCCGGGATCCTGGCGTCGGTATGCTGCCGGGATCCCGGCGTCGGTAAGCTGACCGGCGGTCAGGAGACCGGCGGTCAGCCGTACTACACCCATATATATATATATACACACACACACACACACACACACACGCACTACCTTCATAATGTAGGTGTCCTCCTGGTTTAACATAAAATTATATACAGTACATTTAGAGACCAAATACCAAAGAATGTTACTAAGCAAATGCTTTATATAAATAGTTTGATCCAAATGTAGTGGACAAGAGAGTGCATGATGCCAGGCCTGTGAACAAAGACTAGCTTTGAAGCATGCAGTGGGGGAGTGTTCCAAAGAGCTCCGTACCAACCATCTTGCTATAGAATGCTTGAGTTCTCAAAGATTGCAATATGTGCCAGATGTGCAAAATCCACAATGAATGTGCTGCCTTGAACTTTTCAGGGTTGGCACAGCAGAATATTGTACCTAAATGAGTCCTTTGATGTTACAAATTGTTTTGTAAACCATTTTGTTCCACATGAACCTTTAAGCCTTTGAATTTTTACTTTGATATTAAAATATTTTTAGAGATTTTGCTTAAAATGTGAGGGAGTGCAACATTTTATTACAGTCTTTCCAGAGCATGATAATGAATTACATTACATTACATTACATATGTATGTAATAGTGCTTAGTATGCCATATATTTTATGATGAATTGCATTTAACCCTTTTACTTTGACTTTTGCGATTCATTGCTTTAATGTATTGTTTAATGTTCTTTATTTGTTATTTGTATATGAAATTTAAAGCAACATAAAATATTTTTTTCTCAGAAACTCATTTGTGCAAGAAATAGATGTTTTGTATAACATGTTTATATGATAATTTAATGGTTCCAACTGTATATATACACAATATGTAACATAGAATGGTCCCCATTTATCAATTAGTTTTTTGCTGAGAAACTCGTTGAGTATGATAATTTGAGGCTGTTTGTATTTATTATGACATATTGCTCTGTTTTTTGGTAGCACTATTCTCACTTTATTCCTGTATGTGAAAGTGTATGATGACTATATTTAACAATGAGTGTTATTCTTCACTTACTGCTCATAGGCCTTTATTCAGAGTTGGCTGCTAATGTGGCTGCATCGCAATTTGCAGCACATTGGCAAACTGCACACGCGCTGCGGCCACATTGCACCTGTGTGGTCATTCACATTGTGGGCGCATCCCTGAAAGATGTGTTTGCAAGATTATTGACAGCAGCGGGCGTTGGGTGGGCCGCGACGTGGCATTGCGGGAGCATGGCAGGCAAAACGGGGCACATCGGGAGAATTTTCGGGGTGGCTGGGTGACATCACATGCAGCCGTTCCAAGAAAAAAATGGCACTGGACCACCTGCCAGCATAGCCAGGCTGTGTAAACAGGGGGCGACCTTAAATCAATGCATCCACAATTAAATTGGTGGTGCCACACACATGCTGGGCTGCCTTGTCCTGTGCTGGGTGCCCCCAGCATGTGAGTAGAAAGATGAGGATCTTGCTGCAGATGAAAGTTCTGCATCCATCTCTGAATAATCACCATTGTCCTAATTGCAGCTCACCAGCTTTTGGTCTTTGTTATACAGCGATCACCAATGCTGCGGTCCCTGAAGCAGCGGGTATCCGGGAGAACTCCAGAGAGGAGGGGAAGCAAGGAAGGAGGACCAGACGGCATGTCTGCTGCATCTCCAGCTTACTTCCTTCTCCCCAACTAGACACCGCATGGAACACACTTGCACCACACACACACACACACACACACACACACACACTGAAACAAACACACACACAACAAGCACAAGCACAGGGCCGAGGACCGATGCTAGAGGCAGGAGGTTCCCGGGTACCTGGGAAAGGCAGGCAGCTGCTGCTACCTTGGCCACAGTCACCCTGAAACCACTCTGCCTACTGTGCATGTGCTGGAAAGCCGCATGCATTGTCTTCAGAAAAAAAAGAAACTTAATTCATCAGTAGACAAACAGCGCTGCCGATTGTTTTAATGTTACTGCTTCAATGCCTAATTCTTGTACAAAAAAAAAACCTTGGAAATTTCTACAGCGCTGTTTCTGGGTTATTTTATATAGGCAGTTCTTATTCCTTATATGAGTACCGATTCCAAGAAAACATATCCATAAAAATGCGTTGCCCGGATATAAATTCAATTATAAAAAAATGTATTAATGAACATTAAAAAATCTTTCCTTGTTCATGGACAAGTGGTTTTCAGCAGGTATAGCAGTTCAACATTGGATTTCAACTGAAAGGGGTTATCTCACCAGACCTCCCGGACACCAGATTTACAGCACGGCGTTCCCCCTGCTCCAAGAATGTAGATTTTTACCCGGAGCTGTGCACTTGAGGGCTTTCCTGCCGCTGGTCGTCCACCGGCTTTCTGTGCCGAGACCAAACCCCTTACGTCGCTGATCCTCCTGCTCTGCGTCTCGTCCGTATTAAAAACTCTCGTCTCTCTCCTTGCGCATAAGTGACCAAATCCACCTACTGTCGCCGACGCATTTCTACCCTATCAGGGTCTTTGTCAAGGCATAGGTGGGTTTGGTCTGGTCACTAATTTATACTGTGTCTGGGAAATCAGGTATGCCAACTCCTTTATATAATTATACAGGTTCCATCCTTTATCATACATATATCGGGCTTTTTTTAAAGGTACACGTCCTATCATATTCTTAAGCAGATCATTTCTTTAAAAACATTACAATACTTTGCTCTATTGTGCTTTATCTTCATGCAACTTTCATATAAATTCAATAACATCATGTACTTCTATCTCATTACAATTGCATTTATCTTGGCCTTATAATAAATTCAGGAGAATACATTCTAATGTAAAGAAAAGAAGGTTAAAATATTAGAAAGGTTATTTGTACTAAAGGACTGCTCCCACTTAAAGGAACCATTTCGTCTTGAAGTCTCCATTTAGACCATCCTGCTGTAGGGTTTTTAACTCATATATCCACCACATCTCCTTTCTCGCTAGACAGGCAGCTACATCTTCTTTTCTCCAATTGCCCTTTACTTGCTCAATGGCTTTGAAGTTTACTATGCTATTAACCAAACAGTTATGTTCTTTTTTGCAGTGTGAGGACAAACAGTGATTCTCAAACCCCTTTTTTATATTATTTAGATGTTCCCTCATTCTGACCTTAAAGGGTCTGCTAGTCCTCCCCACATATTGTTTATTGCATATGCACTGTATCAAATAAACAATGTTGCTACTGTCACACATCATAAAATGATTGATTTTATACTGTTTCTTAGTTGTGGCTGACATTCCATTTTACTACCCTTGTTTACTTTAATGGATCGGCATGCCATACACAAACCACACCTGAAAAATCCTTTTGATCTTACTCATGTCCTCATTGTGGGAACAGGAGCTACAGCACTCTTTACCAAAAGGTTCTTTAAATTAGGGGCTTTTTTGTATATCACCCTTGGTTTTTCTGGCAAAACTTTTTCTAATATGGAGTCACTTCTGAGGATTCCCCAATGTTTCTGCAAAACTCTCTCAATATTTTTATATTCAGAGTTATATGTTGTGACAAAAGAGATAGCAAAATCTTCTTTTGTCTCCCTACTACTGAGTTGTAATAGTGAGTCTCTGCTGATTTCATCTATACTATCTAAGATGTTTGTAGGATGTCCGAATAATACCCTTTTTGTACGAACTGATCTTTCATTACCTGGACCTGCTGTCTATAGACAGAATTCTCAGTACAGTTACATTTTATTCATCGGAACTGGCTTCCCGGTACTCCTGTCAGCCAATTAGGAAGTTGGCTACTATCTTTTCTAATAAAGGAATTACTGTCTGTGGGTTTGGCGTAATTTTGTGTGCAAATGGTCTGGTCTTTGATATATACGGTCAAATCTAGAAAGTTGATATTACAGCAACTTTGCGTATAAGTGTCACTCCAAACATATTGTTATTCAATTTCCTCTGGAACTCTAAGAGGGTTTCTTCCCCTCCCCTCCACACAAATATGATATCATCTATATATCTATAATAGAGTGCGAGACCCGCCCCCAGCTCGCCCCACACATGGCACTCCTCCCATGAGCCCATGAATATATTAACAAAACTGGGGGCGAATCTCATACCCATCGCCATACCGAGGCTCTGCAGGTAATGGGCATCCTTGAAGAAAAAATGGTTATTGGTCAAAATAAATCTTATACCCTCTAAGATGAATTTCTTCAAATTATCATCTATTTTCTCCCTCGAAAGGACATTCTCTATAGCTTGAATTCCTCTCTCGTGCTCTATTATTGAGTACAGTGACCCGACATCTGCAGTCACTAGCATATCTCCCGACTGCCACTGTACTTCCTTTAATTTATGAATGATATCAGTGGTATCCTTTAAATATGCCATACCTTTGCATGCCAGAGGATGTAAATGTGAATCTATTAGTTGAGAGAGGTTCGAGGTAGCTGAACCCACCCCTGCCACTACAGGATGTAATGTAGGGTCCTCCACATTTTTATAAACCTTTGGCAGTCTATAGATTACTGGAAGGGTGGGGTCATCTACCAACAAAAAATCTCTTCCTTGTTCCGTAATTACCCCATCTCATGATACTTTTTCACCATCTCATTAAGATCCAATTGTATCTTTTCCATCGGATTCTTTTTCAGGGGTTGATAGGTAATCCTATCAGACAACATAGTTTTGATCTTCTCCTCATATTTATCTGTGTCCATCACCACCACCCCACCCCCTTTATCGTCTGGTTTGATGGTGATGGACTTCCTTTCCTGAAGGGCTTTCAAAGCCTCTCTTTCTTTTTTAGAGAAATAATTTTTACGTTTTCCTCCCCTTTTCTTAGACACACCCACATCACACAATTTCTCAAAATCGTCCATAACCATCTTTCCAAACATGTTTACTGCCGCACCTCTACTTTGTACAGGGTTAAATGTGGATTTTTTCTTAAATTTAGATTTCTCCACTTGTTCGTCATTTACCTTAGTGTCAGAAAAAAAAATGTTTCAAAGAGAGTTTTCTCAAGAATTTTTGCATGTCAACAAATAAATCAAAAGACTTAGCTGTGTTAGTAGGTGCAAATTTTAACCCTCGTTTTAGCACACTTTCTTCTATTGAAGTCAACATATGTGAACTAATATTGTAAACTTTAGTATATTTTATTTCTATAATTTCCTTCACATCTCTCTCCTTTTTTCTTTGTAATTTTGATTCCTTATTCTTTGTTTAATTATTTTCTTTCTTTTTCACCAAACCCACTCTTTTCCCCCTTTTCCTACATTTTTTATTGATCTTTCTTATTATCTCCAACTCCTTGATATATTCTGATGCGGACTTCCTATTCCTATATCTTTATGGCTCCCCCCTAAAAAACAACGCTCACTCTCATTTTTTCTCCATCTACCTCCCTCTCTCTGATCTCTTCTATTACCGGGTTCAGTCCCTCTTAAACGGTTACTGAAACTTCACCACCAAGCTGACTCCCCGTCTGTAATCTATATCCGGGGGATCCCTGTTCTCTAATATTCCCATAATCCTCCCTTCTCCTAGGGTAAAAGTCTTTATCTATATACCCGGATCTACGATCTCCTTTGGGGGATGGGCTCCTTTTCTGTCTGTGAACTGGGGATGTTTCTTTATTCTTTCTACTTCTTACATTCACTCTTCTATTCTGTGTGAAATGTTCATCACTTTTCTTAAAATGCTGTCTTTTTTCCCTAAGGATATATTTTCTATTGCTAACCTGTCTCCCAATTTTGGGTGATGGTGTTGTGTCTCTACCCCTATCTATATCCTTTTCACATTGATCTTCTGCTGCCTCAAATTTTTGATAATAATTACCACTTAATAAATCTTCCTTGTCCCTCAAAAATTTCTTTTGTTTTTTCTTAATTAGATCTTGCTCATTTTTTCTGAGTTTAATAGTTATCTCTTCTTCTAGATATTTATAATCAACCGAGTCTTTATAAGGGTTAATCAAACTCATTAACAATTCTATTTCACTTTCAATAACCTTTAAATTCTCTCTCCTATCATTAATAATTATTTCCATCAGTGAGAGAGAGCATGAGTCCAGAATTTTATACCAGTCCGTTCTAAATCTTTCTGAACCAGTGTTGAAACTAGGAAGTTTCTTTATTCGCAATCCTCGTGGTATCAATTTCTGTGCAACATAAGTCTCTAGGGTAATCACTTCCCACCATAAATTGCTCTCCTTAGTGAGGAGTTTTTGTAATTTCCCCATTATTCCTTCTAAGTCACCGTCCACCTCATTTTGCAATTCAACTGATGATATAAAGACAGTCTTTGACAGATTCTTTCTTTCTTCTCTAAAATCAAACATCTCCCTTAGCAGCTCACAGTTCCCAATAGCTGAAGGTACAAGTGAAAGTCACAAAACAAAAGGGATCACTTAGAGCGCTCCGGAATCAACTGCAGCTGTTATTACCAAGAAGCTGCTGATGAGCCAATCAGCACAAATGTAAGAGCAAAAAAACCCAAAAAAGCCTTGGAAATTTCTACAGTGCTGTTTGAGTGATTTTATATAGGCAGTTCTTATTCCTTATATGAGTACCGTTTCCAAGAAAACATCCATAAAAATGCGTTGCCCGAATATAAATTCAATTATAAAAAATGTATTAATGAACATTATAAAATCTTTCTTTGCTCATGGACAAGTGGTTTTCAGCAGGTATAGCAGTTCAACATTGGATTTCAACTGAAAGGGGTTATCTCACCGGACCTCCCGGACACCAGATTTATAGCACGGTGTTCCCCCTGCTCCGAGAATGTAGATTTTTTACCCGGAGCTGTGCACTTGAGGGCTTTCCTGCCGCTGGTCGTCCACCGGCTTTCTGTGCCGAGATCAAACCCCTTACGTCACTGATCCTCCTGCTCTGCGTCTCGTCCGTATTAAAAACTCTCGGCTCTCTCCTTGTGCATAAGTGACCAAATCCACCTACTGACGCTGATGCGCTTCTACCCTATCAGGGTCTTTGTCAAGGCATAGGTGGGTTTGGTCTGGTCACTAATTTATACTGTGTCCGGGAAATCAGGTGTGCCAACTCCTATATATAATTATACAGGTTCCATCCTTTATCATACATATATCAGGTTTTTTTTAAAAGTACATAAATGGGTGCTTCAATATGTTGTAATTAACATAATAACAATCATAACAAGGAGACAGCATAACAGTGTTATTAGTAAATGCTAAAGCTACATTACTCTGTCAGGGACATTTCTAGAGAGGATGAGGCCTGTGTGCAGGCTCCGTTTGGGCCCCCTCCTCTCTAGATGGCAGCGCTGTATCTCTGGGCACTAGGGTCCCTAGGGGACCTCAGAGTTGTCCCAGAGTCTAGAGCACATACACAGATCTCCAGGAAAATGGTGCAGTGCCCATTTTCCCAGTGATTTTCCTGCTGCGCATGCATGAAACACTGGGAAAGTGGCGCTGCACCATTTTCCCAGTGATTTCTCCAGCGCTTCTGCTGCGCCATGTATTAAAAATAATGAGTGCATTGTGTGGTGTGGGACCCCCTGGACCCCGGATGCCTGTGTGCACACACTGCACTCTTTATAAATATGCCAGTGGTATTTGTACACAACAGAACAATGTAATAAAGTGTCCTATAAACAAAAGAGAATAAGTTATTGATAAGTTATTGATAAATGTCTACATTTTCTATATAATATGTAATGAAATACAAACACATCCACATCTTGCAAACTCTTCCGCTACATGTGATATTTAATACTTCTTTGCAATGTATTCAAAAATTGTATTGCAGATTTAGGCAAATTTTTCAAATCCCATCTGCTTCTGAGATGTGGATTGTGATAAATATGCCCCATAATCACAACTATATTCAAAGAAAGGGCACATTGAGGCTTTTTCATAGAATCACAGTGTCTACACAACAAGCCGATAATGTTTGTGTGTATGTGTGATCAAAGATGGAAATGCCATCACTGATTCACATATACAAAGCTGCTTTCAGGTACTTAAGTTTCCTATGAAATTCAGATAAGTGCTAAATTGCAGAATAAAAGCTACTGTAAGAGGCAAGGTAGAAATAATTTAAATAAATTTTCAGACATTTAGGGGTGTATTCAATACTTAAAATAAATAAAATAACCGCTCTGCAACTGGGATTTAAGTGCTTTAGCTGCTCTGTATTAGAAGATAATTAGTAAAAATTGTGAAACAAAACGCTTGAGAATATGTGTAATAATAAATGTGTGTAAGTTGTGACCGTTAAAGTGTAAAGAGTAGTGCAATACCTGAAATAAAAAAGGGGTTAGATAAATGTTTACAGCCCTTTTAATTAAAAATGTGCTGCGGTCTCCAGATGTTATTCTGAGGTTCCAAATATGCCGTTTATTGGAGGGTAGATGTAGGTACAGTCCCGGTCACCTAACTTTCCCTATGCTACCAACCTTAACAAGGTAGTGAAGCCCGTCCGCTTCCGTCCTCCTCCGGCTGGTTCCCCCGCTCCGTCTTCCTGCTTTCTCCGGCCGCTCGACTCGTGCGCTGTACGGCGCTTAAAGACTAATTGCTGTCCCGGTCTGTGAGGCGGCTTTAAAGAGAAACCAGCAGCGTGCTGGTGAAGAAAAAAGGAGTATTTTTTTTGGTGGAGTCCGTAAGATCAGCGCTTCCTCCAACGCGTTTCAGGCTGCAAGCCCTTAGTCATGGATGGCGCAGGTTTAGCCAACTTGATTTTTTATAGGAAAACAATCCCCTTTTTTTAATCAAAAAGTAAAAAACTTTATTAATAAAAAAACATTCCAAGGTCTCTTTGCCAGGAAGTTTAAAGATAAAAAGCGGCATGCACATGGCAAAAATAAAGCCTATAGGTATTGCACTCTATATGTATATGTATATAAAAACAGGTCAATATGTCAATAAATTCTATAATTACATAAATTATTAAAAATAAAATTATATATATATATGTATGTTTTTCTTATTTTTTATTTCAAGAATACATTTAATTCAA
Organism: Pseudophryne corroboree; assembly: GCF_028390025.1. Classification (NCBI taxonomy): domain Eukaryota; kingdom Metazoa; phylum Chordata; class Amphibia; order Anura; family Myobatrachidae; genus Pseudophryne; species Pseudophryne corroboree. The sequence continues at coordinate 913,845,004 of NC_086444.1, read as the reverse complement.
TGTCCACATTTAGACCAAAAGATTGGAGGGTTTGTAAGGCAAAGATCCATTCTGTTTCTTTTTTCTTAAGAAGATCTGAGATGTTTCCGCCTCTCCAATGCTGTTGGATTTTTTGAATTCCTATAAATTTTAAGCCATTCGGATTCTTGCCATGATGGTCCAGAAAATGTTTCGACACACTGTGTGTTGTTAGTCCTTTTTTATATTATATATGTGCTCCATTATATTTTCCACTATACCAACTAATGAATTCATGTCACAAGTCACAAAGAGGATCTACAAAATTAAAGACACTGTCACCTGCAACACGGAGGGGGTAATTTACCTACTGGAGTGTCCCTGTCATAAACAATATATTGGTCAAACGAAAAGAAAATTAAAAATACAAATAATGGAGCACATATATAATATAAAAAAAGGACTAACAACACACAGTGTGTCGAAACATTTTCTGGACCATCATGGCAAGAATCCGAATGGCTTAAAATTTATAGGAATTCAAAAAATCCAACAGCATTGGAGAGGCGGAAACATCTCAGATCTTCTTAAGAAAAAAGAAACAGAATGGATCTTTGCCTTACAAACCCTCCAACCTTTTGGTCTAAATGTGGACATTGAATTAAATGTATTCTTGAAATAAAAAATAAGAAAAACATACATATATATATATATATATATATATATATAATTTTATTTTTAATAATTTATGTAATTATAGAATTTATTGACATATTGACCTGTTTTTATATACATATACATATAGAGTGCAATACCTATAGGCTTTATTTTTGCCATGTGCATGCCGCTTTTTATCTTTAAACTTCCTGGCACAGAGACCTTGGAATGTTTTTTTATTAATAAAGTTTTTTACTTTTTGATTAAAAAAAGGGGATTGTTTTCCTATAAAAAATCAAGTCGGCTAAACCTGCGCCATCCATGACTAAGGGCTTGCAGCCTGAAACGCGTTGGAGGAAGCGCTGATCTTACGGACTCCACCAAAAAAAAGACTCCTTTTTTCTTCACCAGCACGCTGCTGGTTTCTCTTTAATGCCGCCTCACAGACCGGGACAGCAATTAGTCTTTAAGCGCCGTACAGCGCACGAGTCGAGCGGCCGGAGAAAGCAGGAAGACGGAGCGGGGGAACCAGCCGGAGGAGGACGGAAGCGGACGGGCTTCACTACCTTGTTAAGGTTGGTAGCATAGGGAAAGTTAGGTGACCAGGACCGTACCTACATCTACCCTCCAATAAACGGCATATTTGGAACCTCAGAATAACATCTGGAGACCGCAGCACATTTTTAATTAAAAGGGCTGTAAACATTTATCTAACCCCTTTTTTATTTCAGGTATTGCACTACTCTTTACACTTTAACGGTCACAACTTACACGCATTTATTACACATATTCTCAAGCGCTTTGTTTCACAATTTTTACTAGTGTATTCAATACTTGTTGGATTCGACAGGTTAATGGTGGTCATTCCGAGTTGTTCGCTCGGTAATTTTCTTCGCATCGCAGCGATTTTCCGCTAATTGCGCATGCGCAATGTTCGCACTGCAGCAAGTAAATTTGCTATGCAGTTAGGAATTTTACTCACGGCATTACGAGGTTTTTTCTTCGTTCTGGTAATCGTAATGTGATTGACAGGAAGTGGGTGTTTCTGGGTGGAAACTGGCCGTTTTATGGGTGTGTGTGAAAAAACGCTGCCGTTTCTGGGAAAAACGCGGGAGTGTCTGAAGAAACGGGGGAGTGTCTGGGCGAACGCTGGGTGTGTTTGTGACGTCAAACCAGGAACGAAACTGACTGAACTGATCGCAGTTGCCGAGTAAGTGTGGAGCTACTCAGAAACTGCTAAGAAGTGTCTATTCGCAATTCTGCTAATCTTTCGTTCGCAATTTTACTATGCTAAGATTCACTCCCAGTAGGCGGCGGCTTAGCGTGTGCAAAGCTGCTAAAAGCAGCTTGCGAGCGAACAACTCGGAATGAGGGCCAATATTCAATGCCGGGCAAAACCCAACAGGTTCCCAACAATGGAATCCAACTTTTTAAAAGTTGGATTGACATTGTCAGAAACGGGGCTAAAACCTGTCGGGTTTGGCAGCACTTCCAACAGCAAACGTGGATTCCGACTATCCACGTGGTTGCCGACAAGTCAGGAACTCCAGGCTTGTCTGAAAAAAACAGCCGGCATTGAATAGGTCGGAACCCCTTCTGATCTAAACCTGTCAGAAACTGCCATCTTTCCGACAAGACAGCAGTTTCCGACAATTAGTAAATACACCCCATAATGTATAATGAAATATATAGATAGATAAATTTCAAGATGAGTAATCACATTTTCTTCAACACTAAAGATTAAATGGTTTTATTTTATAATCTTATTGATCTTATTTATAAACGTATTGATACTTGTAAACTAAAGTAAATACTTGAATCTTATTTATTAACTTACTAAAAAAATCTGTAGGACAAACTAAATAATGTGAACCTTCTATCAAAAAAAGGTCAGAATATTAAAAATAAATTCTGCCTTTTTTTAAATTGCCATATACATATTTTGTATACATAATATAGAAATATTTTAATTAAAGATGATGTAGCAATAATGTCAGAATAAAAATGGCAACAATTTACAGAACACTATAATTTCTAGGAAGTACAGAGACTCGCTATTACAATTATCTGGGGCTGGGCTGGGGCTGCTGTGTGGCATCCAGCGCAGGCTAAGTGTCTAACACTGACAGCAGCCATGCTGGCTTTACGGGAGGGTGGGCTGCAGGGGGAGAGAACTGCAGGTGGTGTCTCAGACCACCCACCATGTTCAGCAGCTGCTACCACTGACGGAGGCCAAATTGCCAGGTTTCCACTGTAAGACATGATCAGCTAGTGGTGTGCCTGGCCTTGGCTGACCCAGCTATCCTCATCTTGATGTCCCCAGCCAGACCAGCCTCCTCACCTCTGCCCCAGCTGGTGGGACAAGAAAGCATGCAGGGGGAAGCTAACATCCTGGAGGTTCCTCTCATAGCCACATCCTGCCAGGAAAAGTGTGTGGCACCATATAATACACACACACACACATACACTGCATCTTGGTCTCTCTTTCTCTCTCATACACACACACACTACACTTTGCTCACACACATGCATACATTACACTTTGCTCTCACACACACACTACTCTACTCACACACACATTTACTTACACTCTCATTGCATATGGGCTCTGCCCGGCATAATGTATTTGGGGCTCTTACTGTGCAGTATAACATGTATAAGGTGCTCTTACTGTAATGTAATGTGTATAAGGGGTACTTACTGTATGGTATAACATGTATAAGGGGTTCTTAATGTGGTGTAATGTGTAAAAGGGGCTCTTACTGTTTTCTGTAATGTGTATAAGGGGCTCTTACTGTGCTGTAATGTGTATAAGGGGCTCTTACTATGCTGTGTATAAGGGGATTTTACTGTGGGGTGCCTAAGGGGCTTTTATTGTGTGGTGTAAGGTGTATAAAGGGCTCTTACTGTGGTGTACAGTGTATAAGGGCTCTACTCTTGTGTAACATGTTTAAAGGGCTCTTAGTGTGGTATAATGTGTATAAGGGGCTCTTACTGTTCACTATAACGTGTATAAAAGGCTCTTACTGTGCTGTAATGTGTATAAGGGGCTCTTACTGTGCTGTAATGTGTATAAAGGGCTTTTACTGTGCTGTGTAATGTGTATAAGGGACTCTTACTGAGTGGTGTATAAGGGTCTTTTATTATGGGGTGTATAGTGGGCGTTTACTGTGCGGTGTAACGTGTATAAGGGGTTCTTACTATGGTGTAATATGTACGGATGGTGTAATGGTTAGCATTACTGCCTCACAGCACTGAGGTCATGGGTTCGATTCCCACCATGTCCCTAACTGTGCGGAGTTTGTATATTCTCCCCGTACTTGCGTGGGTTTCCTCCGGGTACTCCGGTTTCCTCCCACAATCCAAAAATATACTGGTAGGTTAATTGGCTCCCGACAAAATTAACCCTAGTGTGATTGTGTATGTGTGTACATGTGATAGGGAACATAGATTGTAAGCTCCACTGGGGCAGGGATTGATGTGAATGAGCAAATATTCTCTGTAAAGTGCTGCAGAATATGTGTGCCCTATATAAATAACTGGTAATAAATAAATAATAATAATGTGAATTGGTACTATATAGTGGCCACATGCCTTCCCCATGCAGCCATGACCCTATATTTTTGGCGCGCACTGTCCCAATTTTAAATATGAGTGGGGGGGGGGGGGGGGGGGGCACCAATTCTTTTTCTGGCACAGGGCACATTCATCTCTGATATAGACAACAATGTAGTTACATCCAAAAACAAGTCTAATCCCTAATGCATCTGGTTTGTCTACAGAATAAAAAAAAAGGGTACAGTATATTTTTCTAGTAGGAATATCATTGTATATATTTCAGCATAAACAAGCGACAGAAGATGTATTTATTCTATTTGACTATAAAAAGAATGTTGCATTAGATCATATTGCACTCTTTTAACATGTAACTTCTATAAGAAAAGAGAAAGGTATGGAGGGATTTGAAATAATCCTGGACTATTCTGAATTTCCTTTGCCCAATGCTACAATTTCAGTGGCCACCTACATAGTTCCCCAGCTCGTGCAGTTGTTCATTGTCTTTTTTAGCTGACCTGAGCTTTCTGCTAAAAAGATTTATCTGCAAAAGGTTCTAGAACTGCCAGATACAACACAGAATGTATAAGTATAGACTATTATTAAAGTCTCCTAAATTTATGTAGCCTGAGAAAATATATTTTGATTGTGAATTTCCTTCTAACAAACATCTAACATCTTAATCATACAATCTACATTGTTAAGCAGCAATAAATAAGTCTGCTTTTGTGAACAACATATGTAACAGTACCTAATTGTCATACTTTGTGACTGTCATATATGAAAATAAATACAAATAATACAAAATGTATTGATTCTCCATATTGTTTAAAAATAATTTCATTTTGCAATTCTAAAAAAAAAAAAAAAAGAAATAGACAATCAGATTTTACCATGTTTGAACAGGTCTGACCTAATTCACCCATATTTCAGACTCTTTAAATGTGTTTGAGGCAGTTCACCCACAGGCATGATGGTTGAAGCATGTTTAAGTCAAATTTGATATAATTTGGTGTGCTTTTATTGAGCCAGAAACACAAATAACAAATCTACACCATAAACATTAACCGCAGCTCTTAAATACATATATTGAATAAAAACTGCAATCATTTAGTGCAAGCTTTGACGTACTCACTGAATGCCAATCAGCAGGAATCAGGCCTAATACTTACCCACAGACTAGGAGGACTTGTTTACATGAGGATTGTTTATGCTGCAGGAACAAGTTTTGTAAAAAGAATACATTGATCAGCCACATCATAAAGAGGCAATACTGTATGTGTATCCAAAGTCTGGTAGCATCTGAAAACACTTGCAAATGTACTGTACATATTGTATGCATTGTTTTACTAACTAGAATCTTAAAGAGAACTACATCTTATTTATGATTAGAAATGAACTTAGAACAATTACAGGTATTTATGGATCTGAACAGTAGTGTCGGGAGAGGTAGGGAGAGGGTACTAATTACCTGGGCCTAGGTCTGATGGAGGGGCCCAGTGGGGGCCCCGGGCCCCCTCCCCCTCACCGGCCAGCAGTAGCTACAGCTCTTCTCCTCAGCCCAGCACGCTGCAGTGTGGCTAGGAAAGCACTTAAAATACAATTATTATTTTTTGTCTTTTTTCGAAGGGTGCATGGCCATGCCTCCTGTGATTAGGACACGCCCCCTGAAATGTACCTGGCCCAGCCCGGCTCTCTACTGCCCTGGATCTGAATAGTGTATAGCTGCAGCATCTTTTTCATATTTATTGAATTCTCCAGCATTTAAGGGCATATTTGATAATGAGTGATATTTTCGTTATCACTTGTTACTAATCTTAAATGGTGCTCCAACCAATCAGCTCCTGTCACTTTACAAACACATTACAGCTGATTGGTTGAAGCACCATTTAAGATTAGTAACAAGTAATAACAAGAATGTCACTCTTTAGTAAATGCCCCTAAATGCCCCTTAATGTTTTTTTAATTAACAGTAATATATATATATACATATATATACATATATATATATATATATATATATATATATATCTAATGCTGTCGGCACTCACAATAGACTGCTTGCTCCAGGGCACACTGAAGGTGACTCACAGAGCTCCAAACAGAAAAGCACTGCACTCAAGAGACTTTTTATGTGATCACAGCCCCTTCATCAGGACCATGGGTCTAATTCAGATCTGATCGTAGCAGCAAAACCATGGGGGTCATTACGAGTTGATCGCTCGCTAGCTGATTTTAGCAGCCGTGCAAACGCTATGCCGCCGCCCACTGGGGAGTGTATTTTAGCTTAGCAGAAGTGCGAACGCATGTGCAGCTGAGCTCTGCAAAAACAGTTTGTGCAGTTTCAGAGCAGCTCTGAACCTACTCAGTGCTTGCGATCACTTCAGCCTATTCGTGTCCGGATTTGACGTCATACATCTACCCAGCGAACGCCCAGCCACACCCGCGTTTTTTCAGACACGCCTGCATTTTTGCAAACACTTCCTGAAAACGGTCAGTTGACACCCATAACTGTGCCCCCTTCCTGTCAATCTTCTTGCGGCCATCAGTGCGACTGAAAACTTTGCTAGAACCTGTGCACAAGCACAATGGGCTTTGTACCAATACGACGCGCGTGCGCATTGCGGGCGGTACTTATGTGCAGAAATGCAGATTTTTAGCCTGATTGCTGCATTGCAAACAACGGCAGCTAGCGATCAACTCGGAATGACCCCCCCAAGTGTACAAGGGAAAGGGGGGCAGATATAACATGTGCAGAGAGAGTTAGATTTTGGTGGGGTGTGTTCAAACTGAAATCTAAATTGCAGTGTAAAAATAAAGCAGCCGGTATTTACTCTGCACAGAAACAATATAACCCACCCAAATCTAACTCTCTCTGCACATGTTATATCTGCCCCCCTTCCCCCGCATTGCACATGGTTTTGCCCATCTGCTAACAAATTTGCTGCTACGATCAGGTCTGAATTAGGCCCCATGTACAAGCAGTAACAACATACAAGTGAAAAAGAAACCACCTAAATGAAGTACCCCGCCCCCAAGCATACTCACCTGCATCCAAGCAGCTAATCAGGGCACTTTAATATATACTGTATATACATATATATATATACACACGCATATCTTAGTATATGGAGTCAGTGAGGTACACCCAACGCATTTCGTCTGGCTGAATTCATCAAGGGGTGAAGGACAAATGGCCAGGACTGATATTTATACCTGGTTTCATTATGGGAATAGACTATGACATCATTTCCTATTATAATTAATAAACTGTGAAATTCATGAATTTTCCACTACAAGATAATTGGAGCTAATGCACATTTCATATTGAAAGACATAATCCTAACAGTTATAAAAAACGAGTGGTACAGAAATAAAATTTTGACATAGTTTATAAAGTACATTGAGCAGTGGCACTTCCGCCACACTTCCTGTGTCCATAAACGTCCACTGCACATGCGCAGATGCCCCGCTTCAGCCTTCCGGTCCGCGGGTGTTGGTAGTGTCTGTGCATCATAGTTTGCCACACTTCCGGCTGTGCGGCTCTCTACTTCCGCCCACTTCCGGTTTCGGAAGATGAATATTAATTAGAAGACCACAGGCTCTTAGATTTAGATGGTGGCGCCCATTTTGGAGAAGTCCTAGGTTTCAGACCTCATACAAAGTAGAGATGAGCGGGTTCGGTTTTACTCGGTTTTACTCGGATTTACTCGGTTCTCAAAACGGCATCTTATTGGCTCACGGATGTCACGTGTTTTGGATAGCCAATAGAAAAAATCCGGATAAAACCGAACTGGCGTTAATTCTGGCGTTAAATCCGAACCCGCTCATCTCTAATACAAAGCATAATGTGCATCCCGCTACATGAAAGTAAAACAAACTTAAAAGCATTAGTACTCATTAATAGAAGTCCGTAAAGCACAATGAAAAGTGTAATGTAATAAAGAGAAAAAAGATTTTTTTCCCCTGTAGGATCATTATATATATATAGGAAGTATTTATTGTTTATATGTAATTCATACTTGCATCATTTATAGTCCCCGGGACTTGGTAACACAGGGAAGAGGAAAATAAGGTATTCAGGATGTGTGAATTGTATGTGTAATATATTTCTGTTTGTATATGTGTTTATTATTTTTGTGTCCAATAGTATAGATTTCTAGAGAATTAAATCACTATCAAATAAATAACTAGAAAATAGCAAAGGAAAAGGCGAAATGGAAATTGCAGTATGCAAAGTATAGCGTATGGGCTGTAGGTGATTATGAGAATAATATATTAATATTAGGTGACACTAACAGAGAGAAAAACAATCTCATTTTTAGATTGTACTGTGTTTTAGTATTGTAAAGGTCATATGTTTTTATGTATCTTATGTCCCATTTTTCTAGTCCAATATGCATCTTTTTTATGGTCTATAAACTTTTTTAAATGTGGCTACCTTTGTATTTAAATTAAAATATTGTTACTATTTTTTACCTAAAAAAAATGGGTTTGCTTTTATCTACATAGAATATCCCCCATCTTTTATTAATATTTTAATCTCCGGACCCTTTTGCCTTCTAATTCAGAATATAGCAGCTTAAATACCGTTGGTCGCTTTTATCCCTATCCCTTTACCAATATTCAATTCCATAGCATGTTACCCGTGCTAATTATTTGGGGATTAGATGATGCCCTATATTGTTTAAGGGAGTGTTTTTAGCAGTCAATACTGACAAAGGTTTATATAGTGTTAACACATATGCCTGTGGCGCCATACTTCTATCGTCTTCATATATATATATATATATATATAGAAGATAGTTTGTACCCGGCACTACACAATGGGGATATAATAAATACTTGCTGCGGTGCCCTCCGTGGGTTAGTGGCACTAACCCCATGTACTGTGATGTACTGTCCCCGACAACTTATTATTATTATTATTATACTTTATTTATATGGCGCCACAAGGGTTCCGCAGCGCCCAATTACAGAGTACAAATGCACATAAAAAATAGGAAAACAGTGACTTACAGTTGAATACAATATAGGACAAGTACAGGGCAACTAAGCATAACTACACCAGTAAACATAGAGATAAGTTCCAGGTGGTCAAAAAACTGTGGGATCTGGGCAGTTGAGGAGTAAGAAAAGTATAAGCACATGAGGGAATAGGGCCCTACTCGTGAGAGCTTACATTCTAAGGGGAGGGGTAGACAGACAGGGATGACACAGATGGGGTACATAGAGAGCGTGGAACAGAGGGTTATGTTGAGATTTGGCTAGGTTTGGTAAAGAATGGGTCTTAAGAGGGGAGAGGTAAAGAATTCCAGAGAAAGGGAGCAGCACGTGAAAAATCTTGGAGATAGGAGTGGGAGGAAGTAATCAGAAGACAGGAGAGTCGGCGTGCATTAGCAGAGCGAAGAGGACGGGTGGGAGAGTAAAGGGAGATAAGGTCAGAGATGTAGATGGGAGAGGAGTGGGTGAGGGCTTTGTAAGTGAGTGTGAGAAGTTTGAATTGGATTCTGAAAGGGAAGGGAAGCCAGTGGAGGGCCTGTAGGAGAGGGGAGGTAGACGTAGTGTGTTTGGTGAGGAAGATGAGCCGGGCAGCAGCATTGAGGATAGATTGGAGTGGAGAGAGGTAATTGTCAGGGAGGCTAGTTAAGAGGAGATTACAGTAGTCCAGTCTGGAAATAATCAGTGAATGAATAATGATCTTAGTGGCATCCTGGGTGAGAAAAGGTCTGATTCTAGAAATGTTTTTGAGATGAAAATGACAGGTTTGTGAGAGGTGCTGAATGTGCGGTTTGAAGGAGAGGGAGGAGTCAAGGATTACGCCAAGACAGCGTACTTGGGGGCTAGGGGAGATAGTCGTGCCATCAATGGATAATGAGATTGTGGGAGGTGAGGCTGTGCGGGAGGGTGGGAAGATGATCAGCTCAGTCTTAGACATGTTGAGTTTAAGAAAGCGCTGAGACATCCAGGAAGAGATAACAGAAAGACAGTTTGAGGTACGAGTGAGGAGAGCCGTGGAGAGATCAGGGGAGGAGAGGTAGATTTGAGTGTCATCAGCATAGAGGTGGTATTGGAAGTTTTTAAAGAACTAATGAGTTCACCTAAAGAGGACGTATAGAGAGAGAAAAGGAGAGGACCAAGAACAGAGCCTTGGGGGACACCAACAGTTAGTGGAAGTGGGGGGGAGGTAGCATCATGAGAGGAGACAGAGAAGGAACGATCAGAGAGGTAGGAGGACAGCCAGGAGAGGGCAGTATCACGCAGATCAAGAGAGTGAAGGATTTGCAGAAGGAGAGGGTGGTCCACAGTGTCAAAAGCAGCAGAGAGGTCAAGAAGAATAAGCAGAGAGTAGTGGCCCTTAGATTTGGCTGCATGGAGGTCATTGCAGATTTTTGTGAGGGCAGTTTCAGTGGAGTGGAGAGAACGGAAACCAGACTGGAATGGGTCAAGCAGTGAGTGAGAGGAAAGAAAGGCAGTGAGGCGATTATAGACAATACGCTCAAGAAGTTTGGAGGCAAAGGGGAGGAGAGAGATGGGTCGATAGTTGGAGAGAGTGTTAGGATCAAGGGTAGGTTTTTTAAGAATAGGGGAGACAAGAGCATGCTTGAAGGCAGAGGGGACAGTGCTTGATGAAAGGGAGAGATTGAGAAGGTGGGCAAGATGGGAACAGGCAGAAGGGGAGAGGTAACGGAGGAGGTGGGAGGGGATAGGGTCGAGCGGGGAGGTTGTGGGGGGGAGGAACGGATGAGGGCCATGACTTCCTCACCAGATACATGGGAGAAAGATGTCAGAGTTGGTAAGAGGGAAGGGGAGGGGTGGCACGGGATGGGTGGTGGCTGGTTGCTGGTCTGGTGGGAAGTGATATCCTGACGTATGGAGTCAATCTTGGATGTGAAATAAATGGCAAAGTCAAGAGCAGACAATGAGGAAGGGAGAGGAGGTGGTGGTGGGCAGAGGAGGGAGTTAACAGTGGCAAAGAGGCGCCGGGGGTTGGAAGACTGTGTAGAAATAAGGATTTTGAAGTATGATTGTTTAGCAAGAGAAAGGGCAGTACTGGAGGATGAGAGCATGAATTTGAAATGGAGGAAGTCTGCTTTAGAGCGTGATTTCCTCCACTGTCGCTCGGCAGTACGTGAGCATTTTTGTAGGTATCTGGTGCATTTGGTGTGCCAGGGTTGAGGTGTTGATCTGCGAGGGTGAATAGTGGTTAGCGGAGCAACAGAGTCAAGGGCAGAAGTAAGAGATACATTGTATAGGGATGTGGCTTGTTCAGGGCATGTGAGAGAGAGAAGAGGAGAGAGAAGGGAGTCAAACAGGGAGGACAGGGATGAGGTGTCAATAGCCTCAATGACAACGGGGTATATCCCCGAAATGCCGTTGGAACAATAAACTTATGCCTTTTTAAAATGACTTGAAAGACTGCCTGAGTGCCGCCGATCCTTGCAAAACTATATATATATATACACTGCTCAGAAAAGTAAAGGGAACACTTAAATAACACATCCTAGATCTGAATGAATGAAATATTCTTATTAAATACTTTGTTCTTTACATAGTTGAATGTGCTGACAACAAAATCACACAAAAATTTTCAATGGAAATCAAATTTATTAACCCATGGAAGTCTGGATTTGGAGTCACACTCAAAATTAAAGTGGAAAAACACACTACAGGCTGATCCAACTTTGATGTAATGTCCTTAAAACAAGTCAAAATGAGGCTCAGTAGTGCGTCTGGCCTCCGCGTGCCTGTATTACCTCCCTACAATGCCTGGGCATGCTCCTGATGAGGTGGCGGATGGTCTCCTGAGGGCTCTCCTCCCAGACCTGGACTAAAGCATCCGCCAACTCCTGGACAGTCTGTGGTGCAACGTGGCATTGGTGGATGGAGCAAGACATGATGTCCCAGATCTGCTCAATTGGATTCTGGTCTGGGGAATGGGTGGGCCAGTCCATAGCATCAATGCCTTCATTTTGCAGGAACTGCTGACACACTCCAGCCACATTAGGTCTAGCATTGTCTTGCATTAGGAGGAACCCAGGGCCACCCACCCCAGCATATGGTCTCACAAGGGGTCTGAGGATCTCATCTCGGTACCTAATGGCAGTCAGGCTACCTCTGGTGAGCACATGGAGGGCTGTGCGGCCCCCCAAAGATATGCCACCCCACACCATTACTGACCCACTGCCAAACCGGTCATGCTGGAGGATGTTGCAGGCAGCAGAACGTTCTCCTTGGCGTCTTCAGACTCTGTCACGTCTGTCACATGTGCTCAGTGAGAACCTGCTTTCATCTGTGAAGAGCACAGGGTGCCAGTGGTGAATTTGCCAATCTTGGTGTTCTCTGGCAAATGCCAAACATCCTGCACGATGTTGGGCTGTAAGCACAACCCCCACCTGTGGACCTCGGGCCCTCATACCACCCTCATGGAGTCTGTTTCTGATCGTTTGAGTAGACACATGCACATTTTTGGCTTGCTGGATGTCATTTTGTAGGGCTCTGGCAGTGCTCCTCCTGTTCCTCCTTGCACAAAGGCGGAGGTAGTGGTCCTGCTGCTGGGTTGTTGCCCTCCTATGGCCTCCTCCACGTCTCCTGATGTACTGGCCTGTCTCCTGGTAGCGCCTCCATGCTCTGGACACTATGCTGACAGACACAGCAAACCTTCTTGCCACAGCTCGCATTGATGGGCCATCCTGGATAAGCTGCACTACCTGAGCCACTTGTGTGGGTTGTAGACTCCGTCTCATGCTACCACTAGAGTGAAAGCACCGCCAGCTTTCAAAAGTGACCAAAACATCAGCCAGAAAGCATAGGAGCTGAGAAGTGGTCTGTGGTCACCACCTGCAGAACAACTCCTTTATTGGGGGTGTCTTGCTAATTGCCTATAATTTCCACCTGTTGTCTATTCCATTTGTACAACAGCATGTGAAATTGATTGTCAATCAGTGTTGCTTCCTAAGTGGACAGTTTGATTTCACAGAAGTGTGACTGACTTGGAGCTACATTGTGTTTTTTAAGTGTTCCCTTTATTTTTTTGAGCATTATATATATATATATATATATATATATATATATATTCTGGACATAGCATTAAGAAAGCAACATTATGTACAGTACATGTTTACATTCTTTCAATATTGGTCTTGCGGCTGCACTCCACCTACAGTATGCCTTAACGCAAAGTTTATTTGAACAAAACCTATCATAAATGTTTAGGTTCTTATTAGCAGATGAACAATTTCCAGGAGTTGATTAATAAAGAAACACAATTGAATATTTAAAAGCGTCCCTAATTTCTATGTGGCCTCACTGTCTGCATATTATTGGTGGGGTATTTGCTAGAGATGAGCGGATTCGGTTTTACTCGGTTTTACTCGGTTCTCAAAACCGAATCTTATTGGCTATCCAAAACACGTGACATCCGTGAGCCAATAAGATTCGGTTTTGAGAACCGAGTAAAACCGAGTAAAACCGAATCCGCTCATCTTTGCCTGACTCTTCCTGAGGTTTGTCCCTAGAGGAACTTTGGGTAAAGAGGAGTTAAGGGAACTTAAAGTGCTGAGCACCCAACTTCCTGCTCCCCACCCCCACTTCTGACATGCCATGACATGTGGATGGTGGGGACTAGTACAGGACAAGATACTGCCCTGCTGCAGTGCTGGGTCCTGCAATATCTGTAGCCTGTATTGAGTATAGAAGGAGATTCACTCTTTTTTTTAAACAACTGCTGCAGTTTCAAAAAAGGGTTAACCTCAAGTAGGTAAGAGGATCACTTCTTAAACCAATACAGATATCTTCCTGGGGGAGAGCAGATAAGATTTTATTATTTTTTGATCTCACCTAAATTCTTCTTTGTGGAAAGAGTTATCCTTAATAGAGAAGTTATCACCAGGTTATATGCTTCTTTATCATTCACTTGTTATATAGTATCTTGTACATTATGTATTACACAAAATTATGTCTAATGACCCTGTTAACTGAGAATAGATCATAGTTCATGAAAATCTATTTGTTATGACAAGCATGAACTCCCCTAGAACCAGGCTACAGTAGATATGACCTTGCCTTTAGCAGCCCTCTTATCTGTAGAGCCAAGCCAATTCCCTGTTAATTGGTTGTCCCTATGACTTGTTAAGGCAGTAGACACTTTTTCCTTGGTGGATGTTAGAGAAGAGAAAATGGGAGAAACTTGGGCAGTAAAAGACATGACAACTGACTATGAGTAGCAGGCAAAAATTATGAACTGAGGGCTGTGCAAATGGAGAGATAATACAGTTACTTACTAAGTACTAAGTTAAACAAGTCCCAACACATCCAGGCTTAGGTAAGAGCAGGCTATGTCCAAACTGTTTTCTTACAATGCTGGGGTGAGTATTTAATTATTGATGTGGTATACTTCAATTCCAAACCACTTTTTTTGCCGTGACATGATATCTTATACTTTGATTACACAATTAAATACGTGGATAGGAGTTAAACATTTTACTGTTTTACTAGATTTGTTCATAACTCAAATGTAATTATATGTCTCTAATAATGACTCAGAGTAAATGACATAAAATTGAGTTATATTATTCATAGTTGCAATGCTAACTTTATCTAAAACATTACAATACATTAAATTCAATTACTTTTAAAATCCTACATAGAAAATATAGACTACATATGAGGTCTACTTGATGCCAAATGAGTTGACCCTTTAGTAAGACAAGCCATCCGCATCCTAGTGCTTTCATGGTAAATTGGATGAGGTTGATTTGCTATGAATCACATGATTGGGGCCCCACCCCCCAGTAATGTTTTGGTAAAATTCATGGCAAAATGTAACAGTGGGTGAGTCCGTGATAATGTGAATTAACCTGTGACAATCCTAACCCTCCCACCTTGATCTTCCCTCTCTTGGAGAAGGACTTGCCAAAGCCGGCAAGTATGCACAAGTGCAGTTAGGCAGAGTTTTTTGTTTGAGCTATAGTAAGTATACTTTTTTAAAGTCCACAGATACACCATTGATGCTGCAGAAATAAAGGACAGGATGGTCACCTGAGCACTTCTGGTTGGCTGTGATATAGCAGTTATGTCAGCATATGGATTGGAAACTCCTGTTTTCAGGAAACAGCACATGCACAGTATCGGCCTTAAACCTGTAGAATTGGCAGGCCTGCATTTTAGAGTAATCCAGAAACTACAACAGAGTTCCATTTCTGGATTATAGGATTGCAGGTTAGATAGAAACCACAACACCAAGGCAGCATGAGCCCAAATAGTCAAAAGATACTCCCTGGTCCAGGAAAGCCAATGAAAGGAGGATTTCTCATTAGAGATGTGCGTCTGGCCTTTTCTCAGGTTTTGTGCTTTGGTTTTGGATCCGTATCTCCTTCGTGTTTTGGATCTGTATTGGTTGAGGATCTGTATTTAAAAAATAAAATAAAAACAGCTAAAATCACAGCATTTTGGCCTGTTTTTGTTCCTACAGTATTATTAACATTAAGAATATTAATTTCCACTTATTTCCAGTCAATTTTGTCCACCTCACAGCTCACAATATTGTTTTCATCCACTTTAGGCCTAAAGGTTGCAGCGAGGTAGCTGGATGACTAAGCTAAGCGACAGCAGTGGGCGGCACAAACATGTAGCACTTAAACTTCCAACATGGCAAATCTAAGAAATAAAATGACACTGCAGTGATGACAGGATGGCAATTTAATAAACTGTATGACCCCATAAAGCAGCTTGATCCTCAGGACATCACACAGTCCACGTTTTGCTGGTCACCCAGCAGGTGCACAGGTGTTCTCATTGCTCACTGACACATTTTAAAACATCCACAGTTGGACCATATTATCTAATTTGTGATTCTGTGAGGAGACCTGGAAAACATGAACTATTTGGGGTCCTGAGGACCAAGTTTGAGAACCTGTTGCCATAAAGCAACCAAGAATGTTTTCATTAATTAAGATCCCAGGCCCAAATGTATTAAGCCTTAAAAAGTGATAGAGTGTAGATGTACACAGAGTGATAAATGACCAGCCAACCAGCTCCTATCTGTCATTTTTCTAACACAGCCTGTTACATGGCAGTTAGGTAGCTAATTGTCTGGTCATTTATCACTCTTTAGCCGTCTCCACTTTATCACTTTTTAAGGCTTAATTCATTTGGGCCTAGATCAGAAGTTAGGAAAAAAGGATTGACTTGTAAATTAATTTAATTTAGTTATTTAATTCTGAAACTGTTAATCAAGGAGGGCTTTGGAAACAATCTTGTTTCTGCACGTTTTCTTCTCTTCTGAATTGCTGTAAAATAAAAAAGGATTAGCTTAGAATTTGACAGCAGTTAAGATAAAAATATCTTGGACCATCTAATGCACATATTATACATTTATAATCTTGTTTTTTTTCTTGAGAGCAGTTAAACTACCAGTATGTTTTTGAATTGTGGGATGAAAACAGACTGGAGGAAACCCACGCAAGCAGGGCGGGAATATACAAATTCCACATAGTTAGGATGATGGTGGGAATCATACTCATAACCGAAGAGCTGTGAGGCAGTAATGCTAACCATTACACGATCCATACTACCCTAGTTGCTGAAAAAGAAAGAGAGAATGATTGATTGATTGATTGATTGATTGATTAGTTAGCATATCAGTAACATTCTGTTAGAAAAATTCAGGGATGTCATAGGAAGATGGCTTACCCCGCTAAGACTCTCCTCCAGATATGTCATTTCTTATAATGAACATAATAAACTTGGTGATTCAGATTTTTTTTTTTAAATGACAGGTACGTGCAGGAGATGATGTCCATGGGCCGGAAAATTTGGGGACATTTTCTCCATTATGCAAGTGCATGTAGAAGATTGCAGCACTTGTAACAACTGTTGAATTTTCCCAGCTATCAGACGAAACAAGAGGTAGTAATGAGGTGGAATTCAACCCTTTATATGCTTCAGCAGAAGGAGGAACATTAAAAGGCCATCTGAAATCCTTTGAAGTTGCAACATGTGAAGTTAGACACTGCCCCCTTGATTTCTCAGATTAAAGCAGTTACTGTAGCTGGAGAAATAGAAGGAGGAGTTGAACAAAGCAATTTCGCTAAGTATGTCAGATCAAACCCTTCATTTGCTTCACCAGGATCCAAGATTCATCAGTCTCTTGAAATCAGATTATTATATTTGGTGACCATACTCGAACCTAAGTTTAAGTTGTACATTGTGTCTTTCTTGCCAACGGACACAAATCTGCAGAGATGCAAAGAGCTGTTGGTATGAAAATTGTCAGCTCAAGTGGAACATGACACAGCAACATCTCCTCCTTAAGTTTCTCTGGTAACTGCAGTTGACAGGAAAAAACTACATTTTCCTAAGAGACCCAGTGGCAGATCAGTCAGCAAAAACTTTTTACATCTGGTTCGGACTGAAAGAACTGCCTACAATTACTGACATATCTACTGTGACTGCAAATAATACGGTCACCATTCAAAAAAATGGTTGAAGATTATTTTAGTAATACTGTAGCATCCAAATAGGCATATCAGACAGTACTGGCAAAAAAACAATTTGGAGGCCCTTGCACAAACTGGCTTTGCTTTACTTACATTGCCCACCCTCAAGTGTGTACACAGCCCGGAACCTTGTCAGCAATTGGCGTAGGAGGTCCTGCTCTGCTCTCAAATGTTTGACCTCCATATCAATCAACAAACACAAAGTGGAGTATGAAAATATATTACTGTGGTACCACCTTCACTCACAGCTTCACACAATACGTGTATGAGTCAGAAATGTTAGTCAAACACTGGGGTTGACCTTCACCAACAGTGTCGCACAATATGTGTATGAGTAAAAAATAATAATATATTGCCATCTGACCGGCAGTGTCACAGTACTTAAAACTACTTAGATAAAAATTGTATAGTACACAGAACAAACAAAAAAATATTTATTTTTTATAATTATATTATGATGCTTTTTGTTTTTAGCATTTATTATTTTAATTTTACACTGGGGCCAAGCCCCTGGATGGAAGGACAGAGCACCTCCTGGACTCATACAGCAGAGCTGACAGCACCCCTGGACTGATACAGCAGAGCTGAAAGAGCTCTACGCCAATTGCTGACAAGGTTCCCTGGACTGATACAGCAAAGCTCACAGATCAACCCTGGATTGATACAGCAGATCTGAAAGACTACCCCTGGAATTATACAGCAGAGCTGACAAGGCATCCCTGGACTGATACAGCAGAGCTGAAAGAGCACTCCTGGACTGATATAGCAGAGCTCACAAAACACCCTTGGACTGATATAGCAGAGCTCACAGAACACCCTTGGACTGATACAGCAGAGCTGAAAGAGCACCCCTGGACTGATATAGCAGAGCTCACAGAACACCCTTGGACTGATACAGCAGAGCTGAAAGAGTACCCCTGGAGAACCAGATCTGCTCATCTCTACTTCTCATACACCTTTTATATAGCAAGACTGTAATGCAGTATGGTTCTCAGTCCATTTTTAGAGCCTGTTGACAAAGGGACATTGCCAGATGTCAGTAAATTTTAACTAAGCAAAAACATTGTACAAAATGTAAAGATAGGAGAAGAATTCAGGACTGTTACCTTAACTCCAGTACATCATAGGTACAAGATGTGTTGCATATCGTCTGACAACCTCAAACTAAATTGTTCAGCACCCCTGGACTGATACAGCAGAGCTGAAAGAGCTCTACGCCAATTGCTGACAAGGTTCCCTGGACTGATACAGCAAAGCTCACAGATCAACCCTGGATTGATACAGCAGATCTGAAAGACTACCCCTGGAATTATACAGCAGAGCTGACAAGGCATCCCTGGACTGATACAGCAGAGCTGAAAGAGCACTCCTGGACTGATATAGCAGAGCTCACAGAACACCCTTGGACTGATACAGCAGAGCTGAAAGAGCACCCCTGGACTGATAAAGCAGAGCTCACAGAACACCCTTGGACTGATACAGCAGAGCTGAAAGAGCACCCCTGGACTGATAAAGCAGAGCTCACAGAACACCCTTGGACTGATACAGCAGAGCTGAAAGAGCACCCCTGGACTGATAAAGCAGAGCTCACAGAACACCCTTGGACTGATACAGCAGAGCTGAAAGAGCACCCCTGGACTGATACAGCAAAGCTCACGGAGCTCACGGAGCACCCCTGAACTGATACAGCAGAGCTGAAAGAGCACTCCTGGACTGATATAGCAGAGCTCACAGAACACCCTTGGACTGATACAGCAGAGCTGAAAGAGCACCCCTGGACTGATACAGCAAAGCTCACGGAGCTCACGGGCACCCCAGGACTGATACAGCAGAGCTGAAAGAGTACCCCTGGAGAACCAGATCTGCTCATCTCTACTTCTCATACGTCTTTTATATAGCAAGACTGTAATGCAGTATGGTTCTCAGTCCATTTTTAGAGCCTGTTGACAAAGGGACATTGCCAGATGTCAGTAAATTTTAACTAAGCAAAAACATTGTACAAAATGTAAAGATAGGAGAAAAATTCAGGACTGTTACCTTAACTCCAGTACATCATAGGTACAAGATGTGTTGCGTATCGTCTGACAACCTCATACTAAATTGTTCAAAAATATAGTTAATAATATTCCCACTAACTAATAGAAGTTTGACCCGACATCACTTTCTGTTGACCATCCGACAATAAACCACACCCATCAAGCTCACACCTAGTCCCTAAATGCAGGCCCGGCGCTACCCGCTCAGCAAAGGGATGCAGTGCAGGTAGGCGCCGGGCAGGAGAGGCGCCTTCACTGCTCTGCATCCCTGCTGAAGCGCCATCTTGTCCCCCCTGCTGCTGGCTGCTGCGTCTGCCCTGTCACACTGACAGGCAGCCGCAGCAGCACCGGCAGCATGACTCCTTCTCCTCTCTCCCCTGTGACGGTGAGAGGAGAGGAGTGTCAGTTTGCGGTCTGATGAAAGGGAGTGGAGCTACACGGACCAAGGGGCGGAGCTACACAAACCAAGGGGTGGAGCTACACGGACCAGGCTAGCAGACTGTGGAAGATCTGGCCAGCAAGATTGTGGTAAGGGGATGCAAAAAGAGTGTGAGAGAGAAAGTGTGTGTGTGTGTGTGTGTGTGTGTGTGTGTGTGTGTGTATATGGATGTGTGTGTTTGTTTGTATTTAAAAAGGGGATGCTGTCTGCCGTAATGTGTTAAAAGGGAGACACTGTTTGCCGTAATGTGTAAAAAGTGGGACACTGTCTGCCGTAATGTGTAAAAAGGGGACTTTGTCCGCCGTAATGTGTAAAAAGGGGCCGCTGGCTGCCGTAATGTGTAAAAAGGGGGACGCTGGCTGCCGTAATGTGTAAAAAGGGCACGCTGACCGCGCCCCTAGATTTTTTGCACGCGCCTGCGGCGCGCACTGCCCCTATTTTACATGCAGGGGAGGGGGGCGATGCCCTCTCTTGCACACAGCGGTAAAATGTCTAGTTACGGCACTGTCTGTGTGCAGGGCCGTAACTAGCGCTGCACCGAGTGTTTGTGGGCAGAGAGTTCACATCCATAGGCGTGCATGGATCTCCTGCAGCTCTGGGGCCCAAGAGGCCATGTTAACCCCCCAGCCCTGCATGTAAAGTATGGGAGGGCGCAAATTTATATTTTGCAGCAGGGCGCTGAACACCCTAGCACCGGCCCTGCCTAAATGTTATCATTGGATCAGAATTGTCATTTGTTGTCTATATCCAATCTATAGCCTGATCATGTTACATATATCAAAGAAACATATCAAGAATATTGTAAGCTTGCAAGCAGGACTTTCCTACCTCTATGTCTGTCTGTTTTTACCCAGTTTTGTTCTAATTGTAAAGCACAACTGAATATGCTGCGCTATATAAGAAAATGTTAATAAATAAATAAGAATATGTACATATTTCACACAATACATTGCAAAACTTTAAGTTTTAGTACTCATTATCTCCTGCATTGATTATTGCAATAGTCTCCTTACTGGTCTTCCCATAAATAGACTTTCACCCCTACAATTTATTTGGAATACAATGGCCATACTGATCGTTCTCAAAAAATGTTCTTCTTCTGCTGCTCCACTCTGTCAGGCTTTAGATTATTTGACTGTATTTTACCTAATTCAATATCAAATATTTCTGGTTACATATAAGGCTATGAACAAAATGATACCATCACACTGTAAATCTATTCTCTTATATAAAAATATCTCCCAACTTGACCTGTGTCTCTCATTCACCCTCATTACTTACTTTCATTCATGATTACAATATTTTTTGGGGGGTCCTCCCACTCTAGTTTCTACTATCCCCAAAACCTTCAAGCATTCCCTGACAAAAATGTGGTTCTTGAATCAATCACTTTTCCCACTTACCTCAACTCTACAAAGTCCATATAAATTCATTCAGGGTGCTGGGGGAAACAAAATGCCTTTTTTTCTTGCTTAGAAATATCCCTCCCTTTCAAGCACCTGAATTATATCACTAAGCTAATTGAGCACCTGACACTATATATGTCTGTTGTGAGAGGCAGAGAGGTTCCTGCATTAGGAGGAGGTGCAGGCCCTGACATGCCATATGGAGCATTATGGGATTGCTCCAAGATAGGTAGCTCTTAGCTTAGATATATTTAAGTAAGGAGCCATTATCTTGTGGCTCCTTGCTGGTTAATCATAGACCCTGATTGGGGTAATGGAGGTGTGGTGCCCCTGGACTGGCTGAGCTGGATGTCTTTAGTGTGGCATACCTTTACATTCTATTAACACTTATCACTTACTCATATCTATAACACTATTTCTCCATTTTAATTAAATCTAATTTTTGTTTCACTTTTTTTATAGCTTCGGCTTCCTAACACTAATTTATTAACACTATAGTTTTTTCACCGGTATGCTGCCCTGGGCTTTCTGGCTTATGCTGTTTTTTTTGGGTGCCACACCCTGCACCAAGATATAGCGCTAGGGACCCCATATATACAGAGAGGCCTTGGCGCGGCTTTGGGGCTTATTCATACATTTGCGCAAATATATGTAACCGAGATCTCTGAATACTAATATTGTGTGGGATTTAAATCTGGTTACTGTTATCATTCAGGGTGCTTGGGAAACAAAATGCTTTTTTTTCTTACTTAGAAATATCCCTCCCTTTCAAGCACCTGAATTATATCACTAAGCTAATTGAGCACCTGCCACTATATATGTCTGTAATGACAGCATAGAGCAAGGTTGCCATGGAGATAGGACACAGTACAGGAACTTGGAGGAATGCAAGCCACAGATGTCTCTGGAGTCAGGAGGGATAGTGACAGCTGGTTGGAAGTAACATCTGATAGAGGGAAAGTGAGTGTTGAGGTACAGAATCTGGCCAGAAACATGTCCCCTATATCTGGTAAGGAAAATGATAGAGAGAGGAGGCAGTGTAATGTGAAAGCAGAGGTGCCTGGCTGTGTGGTGGTCACTAAGAGTCCCCTAAATCTGGTAAAGGGGAGAGTGAGGGAGATGGGCTACAGTAGCTGCCTTTATGTCTGATGTGCCTGCTTAGAGAAAGAAAGAGGTAATCAGTAGGCAGAGATTGCTGCTGAGGTGCTGACAGCAGCACAGAGGAATCTCTGTTGGAAGATTACAGGATCAATGTACAGTGCTGAAACTATATTAGTTGTCTGCCAGTTCAAAAGCATGAGAATATGATAGAGGTGTTACATGAGTCTGATAAATCTGCACTATACATACAGTAGATCATGCACACATTACTGGTGTGGTCATACTTTGTGACTTCTGTAAATATTAAGATTCAAATTGTAAGGAGGAAAGTCAATGTTCTGTAAAGGCAGTTGTTCCCAACCAAGGTCCTCAAGCCACACTAACAGTCCAGGTTTTAAGGATAGCCATACTTAAGCACAGGTGACTTACTGGCTCTGTTATTTTGATTTACTCAACTGGAAACCCTCCTGACAAGCCATGATATTTATGATCCATTCCGATCAAGAGTCAGGAGAAGACATAGCACTGAAACAACCCTGGTGTGTGTTAAATGATCTTCTGATGGCAAGAGACAGAAGTGACTGTTCAATCTTAATCCTTCTGGATCTCTTTGCAGCATGGACCATGGGCTTTTGATTGAGCACTGGAAGAATTTCTGTGGCACAGTCCTAAAATGGTTCAAATAATTTCTCACTGGCAGGTCAGAGAGAGTTTCTTCTGGAGTATAGTCATCACATCGGTGCCATTGCTATGTGGTGTCCCAAAAGGTTCTATACTATCCCACATGCTTTTTGCAATATACATGCTACCACTGGGTGAAATATTCAGGCATCATGGCCTAGTCTACCACTGCTATACACAACTGTACTTGTCCTTTGCTTCAGGCACTGAGAACCCAAAAACAACCCTAAATGACTGTTGCTCCAGGAGTGGATGAGTGCCTGTTGGCTGAGACTGAATCCTGATAAAATAG
Source organism: Pseudophryne corroboree (assembly GCF_028390025.1). NCBI lineage: Eukaryota > Metazoa > Chordata > Amphibia > Anura > Myobatrachidae > Pseudophryne > Pseudophryne corroboree. The sequence goes on along the minus strand of NC_086444.1, from coordinate 913,821,380 downwards.
ACGTCCCTATGATAGGACCTCAACATCAAAGGACAAGACTGCAGCATAGCCAATTCGTCTGGGGTTGAGTTTTAGCCATGCGGCTCTGACTTTATGGAGCTCACTTCCCATTACAGTTCGAGAGGCTCCCACTTTAGAATCCTTCAAAAACAGACTCAAGACTTTCCTGTTTACTGAAGCATTTCTGTAATGTCCCTTTAGTATTTCCATGTTCTCTGTATTTTCTGAAAAGTTTTTCTGTACTTCATTGTTTCTGTACTATGATATGTTCATTCTATCTGTTAAGTGCCTTGAGTCCTGTTGGAGAAAGAGTGCTATATAAATAAAAGTATTATTATTATTATTATAGTTATTATTATTATTATTATTATTATTATTATTTTCATCTGTGATGATTCATGAATATCTATAAAACCTGGACTGCTAGTGTAATTTGAGGACCAAAGGTGGAAAAACCTGGCATACAGAATCAGTTGTCACTTAAATAAAAGCTGCTGCACAGTAAGATTATTCACTACTAGAAGCTCAACATCTATTGGGGGTCATTCCGAGTTGTTCTCTCGTTGCCGATTTTCGCAACGGAGCGATTAAGGCAAAAATGTGCATGCGCATGGTACGCAGTGAGCATGCGCTAAGTATTTTAGCACAAAACTTAGTGGATTTACTCATGTCTGAACGAAGAATTGTCATCGTTGAAGTGATCGGAGTGTGATTGACAGGAAGTTCCTGGGCGGAAACTGACGGTTTTCTGGGAGTGTGCGGAAAAACGCAGGCGTGCCAGAATAAAACGCGGGAGTGTCTGGAGAAATGGGGGAGTGGCTGGCCGAACGCAGGGCGTGTTTGTGACGTCAAACCAAGAACGAAACGGGCTGAGCTGATCGCAGTGTAGGAGTAAGTCTCGAGCTACTCAGAAACTGCTAAGAATTTTCTATTCACAATTCTGCTAATCTTTCATTCGCAATTCTCCTAAGCTAAGATACACTCCCATAGGGCGGCGGCCTAGCGTGTGCAATGCTGCTAAAATCTGCTAGCGAGCGAACAACTCGGAATGAGGGCCATTATCCCTTTCCACTTTAACATCTTTACCCTTATTGGCCCCTGCTTTTACCTTTGAGCACCTTAAAACTCATCCAGATCATTTAGCAAAGCAAGCTAGACTGTAGTGTATTTATGATACTTTGTTATTTTAGAGGATTACGCAATACTATCTGCTCATACAATAGCTTAGCTATGTCCCTGTTTGTATTGTTATTCCTCCATGGAATATTATATTTTAATTAGTAAATAAACAAATGTAAACAAAATGTTCAGAAATAATGTTTTCTATAGACATTTAAAGTACTTGAAATGTGCACTATTAACAGTGCCATCTAGTGAGAAAAATGGGGAACTGATATGTACAGTATTTGATCTTTATTTGCAAGTAGACTTTTTAAAATATGTATTCAATATAAGATGTATTGTAACCATGTACAATTTTCAAAAGCAAAACTTACAAGCAGTAACAGTTCAAAGGTGAAACATCTAGGGTGAGAGACAAAATAAATATTTGTCATTATTCATAAACAAGATTATTACAGGATATGAAAGTATATAATACATAACTAAAATAATAGAAGGAAATTAATACATGAATTTGCAATGTTGGAAAAATAAAATCAATATTATTAACAGTGGTAGACTTTCATTTCTACCACTTGTTTTATAAATTGAATTTGACACAAATAAATAATTTTTCACATTTTCACCAATTAGTGACATTTTATATTTTATGTTCTTTTGCTCCTAAAATACAATTTCATTCATTTTATTATCTTTTAGTTCCATGGTATTGCTTATTCGCACACTGTAACCAATGTAGTGCGCCTAACATGGCTGGCTCATTTGGTGCTCTGTGTAGAATGAAAAATGCATGGTTCTGATGAACTTACAAGGGCCTTGCCTATTATCTCTCTAATCATGTGTCATGAGTTCCAGGCATTGCCTATGTAGTTCTCCTAAAATGGTAGCCTCATCCCTATCCTTCATGGGTAAAATGAATAATCCTTGCAATTGATGACCCAAAATGTCTGCCACTCCCTTGGTATTATTGCCATGGTCTCTGTATTTCATGCAAAGCCAAATTTATTTTTAATATTCATACAGTAGTTTCTATACTGTATTATTTTCACACTGTTAAGCACCTTGAGTCCATTTGGAGAAAGAGAGCTTTATAAATAAAATTATTATTATTATTATTATTATTATTATTAATAATAATAATAATAATAATAAACATTTTATTGTGCAGATTGAATAAAAAAAAGTAATAATGTATTAATCTCCATATAAAGTGTTGTTCTTTTCAAAGTTATTGCAAACTGGTATGATTCTATGTTTGCCCAAGTTAGCCAACTGTTTTTTTACTCAAGTTATTGTAACACAGGAAAACAAAATAAGTACTGATTAAAAAAAAAAGCTTTAAGTTTCATTCGGACAAATTACAAATGTCCTATTTGTACACATAACATGGTAACTCCACACATAACTCCACACATAGCATGGCATACATCAAGTTTATAATCAAGTTCCCTTTGTAGTATTTGGGCATCAATCTATATTATGGCTGCTCTGATGCACGTCCACAGGTCAACGGGCATCATTACAAGTGGTGGTACAAACAAGCGATCCTTGATGAAACCCAACAAGAAGAAATCACACATGGTATGAGATCTGTGAATGTGGTGGCCAATGCAGCAGTTCTAGATATTCCGCAGCTCCACAACCAACCCATCTTTGTGACTAATTGAGTGGCACCAAATGTTGTTATGGTAATTAAGAGAAGCAACATGGTATAGAAAGATGAAGTCATCACTGTCAGACTTGTTTGTATATGCTAGTTGCCATTTCTTCAGCTGTAATCTGGTGTACAGTAGCCGAATAAAAATGAAACCGGCAATGAAGAATTTCAACTTTGAAGATTACCTGTCAAATAGTGATGTATGCCGACCCCTATGTTTTACTTTTGATTTTGTATCTGTATTAATTTTGTGTTTTGGTTTTGGTTCTAGTTTGACAAAACCACCCTCACGTGTTTCGGTTTTGGATCTCCTTTCTTTTTTACAAACAATGCTAAAAACTGCAAGACTCATGTAATGTGGGTCTGTTTTGTTCCTATTATTAACCTCAATAACATTAACTTCTAGTCAATTTTGACCACCTCACAGCTCATAATATTGTTTTTACCTATATTTGCCAAAATCTGCAGTGAGCTAGTTGGTAACCAAGTGACAGAGCAGCGGTACAAACATACAACAATTTATAGCACATCTATATAAAATTGCTACACAGCAGTGGCAGTAAAGTCGTGAAAGATGGAATTGTCTTTGGGAATATTGTTGGATATTAAAAAGGACATGATCGGTTTAACAAACCAAGCACTTTAGTGACAGGGACTGACACTTTTGTGGCTGAAGTGGTTGGTTTGTTTTGGCCCCACAAAACATTTTTTTGGAAGGATTACCTCCAATCACTAACGCGGAGGTTGCAGATGAGGGTGTGAATTATAAATTATTATAATTTTGTAAAACAAATTTCATGAACTTGCCACAAATAATGTAACATGGAGGAAATGCCTAGATAGTTAATGTCCCTACCTCTCCTAACTTTTGCCTCACTAATGGAGCAGTTGCCTTTAAACATGTTGCCAGGATTTGGGTAAAATTAATTAAAAAATAATTATGCCCAGGCACCACAATGGCTTTCTTTTTATCATGGGAAAGAACTGCTGCCACACAAACAATATCATTGACATCCTCATTAGCATCAGACAGTCACAAATATCCCCCTATTCCTAATCCTGATTAAGTTCCACAATTTGTATTATGTCATCATCACCATCTCAATTTGAACTGCTCATCCCCACATGGTGGAAGGTGGTAAAGGAGGCTGTTGTACAAGTACAGTATGAGAAATGTCAGAGTGACACATAGCTAACATGGACACCACTAGACTCTCCTCATAGATTTGAGAAGACAATTTGTTCTTTAACCATAGTGTTTTTGTTTTTGGGCACTAGTTTGTCAGGTTTTAATGTGAAATATCTTCTGTACTTCTTTTTTTACAATGTGAAAGATTTTGATTTCAGATGGCCTTTCCTAAACATTCTGCCCCTGGACCACCGTTTATACACTTATTGTGGTAGATGGCATGGCACCCACTGCCTGGCCCTGGATACACACATTTTTTATTTTTTATTTGTTTTTTTAATATTTTTACAAATGACAATGATTTCACACTGTGGCTCACAACACTTATATTTTAAATATGGTGACATGGCCATACCCTGAACACACACAAGTTTTTTTTTTTCATTTATTCTTTTTACACACTGCTGTGAATAACTCCACTTAATTTATAGTAATTGTGACACACACTAAAAACTTTATGTGAACACCAGTGTGCACCAATATAGGCTTAATGCTGCACTATGGGCAGTGACAAAAAATGGACACTAGTGTTCACCAAGGGTTAATGCTGCCCCTATATTATATTAGGAGTTCTGGGCTGCACTGTGGACCGTGACAAAAAAAACAACAACATGAGTGTAAACCAAGGATTATTGTCTCCCCTGTATTATATTAGGAGCTCTGGGCTGCACTACGGGTAGTGACAAAAACATCACACCAGTGTGCAGTTGCACCAAGGGTTAATGCTCAGTTAAGTACACCACCAGTGTGACACACTCAGCCAAAATGTAATTAAACAGTATATATGTTCCTGAAAAACAAAATAAAAATTGTTTTGCTAACTGCCTACATCCAAACTATCTCAGCCAGTAATTACACTAAAAGAAAGGGACATGTTGGTGCAACTGCCCAACAAACAGTATCCTCTTGTGTGGTTCAAATCTATTCTTGATTGTAATTTATTTATTTATTTATTATTTATTTATTAACAGTTTCTTATATAGCGCAGCATATTCCGTTGCGCTTTACAATTAGAACAACAGTAATAGAACAAAACTGGGTAAAAACAGACAGACATAGAGGTAGGAAGGCCCTTCTTATAGCGAATCAAAAACACATGAGATCTGATGCCCGGAAGATTGACTCATTTTGGAATACTGTATGAGCAATGTTGGAAAACCCGAGCCAGCGCTTGGATTCCCTCGGACACTGGAGTTTCAGGTGAGCTTGGTTACTAGGAAACTGAGTCCACACATCCCTACATTCAAAGCATGCATCTCACAACAAGAAACACTTCATTACATTTTTCATAGCAAATCATAAAAATCAGGATCATCATTTTGACATTGTTAGGCGCGGCGTTTTTTGTCCGCGCTCTGACCGAGCAGCGGTCACGGCCGCCGCGCCTCTCGCTCTGTCTGCTCCCGCACGGCGCCTAGCGATGCCGGGACGCCGTGCGCGCGATAGCCGCCGAGTCCCTGGCAACGTTAGGACGCCGTGCGCCCAGGGCCGCCGGGTCCATAGCAACGGGGACGCCACATGCGGACCGCGTTCCCCGTTGCCATGAGAGTACTTACACCTGTTCTTCCCATGGTCGTGCAGCAAGGCAGCTGCACGACATTCATCAATCAGGCTCTGCACTGCCATTGGAGGGTTCTCTGTTATATGCCTCCTCAGTGCCTCACACAAACGCCGGTGATAGCTTCCTGCATGCTGTTCCTGCCTGGTAACGTCTGTTCCTGATTTGGCTGTATCTGGTTGATTCTGCTCCCTGGGCTCCCGAGTCCTGGAGTTCTGAAGCCGGTCCTGGGAATCCTTCCTGTCCAAAACGAACCTGTTGCAGTCATCCGAGGGTTATCGTTATTTGGGGTTCTCTCCCGGTTTCGTGAGTAGCGGCTTCTGCCGCGAGTTGCGGCCTAGGCCGCTTTTACTTTGTATTTCTTTTGTGTTGGAGGTTTTTGCAGAGGTTTCCACTTTTCACTGTCCTCCCCGGAACTCGGCGGTGCCGTGTAGGGGAACGGACAGTGGTATTATTTGTTGTCCTTTTTCCTTGGCGGCGTGCCGCACATACCTTTAGTTTTAGGGTAGTTAGTAGCCCCTAGCTTCTGTTTGTTTTAGTTAGAGGTCCCCTTGTTATTACCCTGTCTCGGTTCACGCTTTGTCTATCTCTAAGACCTGGGGGCATCGGAGTTGGGCAGACCTAATCCGCCCTTCAAACGCGGCTGCCGTGGGCCCAAGAAACTATAGTCGTTCAGGCGTGAGTCGACCACACGGGTAAGACAACGGAGGTAGGGTGCTAGGGGCTATTCCCGTACCTCTCCTTAGTTCAGCGTCACGTTCTGGTGCTCTGAACTCGCATCACTACATCTCTCCAGTTCTGAGCATCAGGAACGTAACATTATCACCGGCCATATAAAAAAAAAAAAGTTAATTTTTTCTTTTGTACTGGTGGGCCTAGAAATTCGGCCTCATGAATCCGGCAGTTTTAGGTCCAAATCCCAGCCAGCTTTTGGCCAACCAGATTCAGGAACTAACTCAGATGGTTCAGGACCTCACTCTTCGGGTGAGATCGCAGGAAGATCTTTTGCGAGCCTCCCCGGGTATGGTTCCAGAACCAAAAATGCATTTAACTGACCGTTTTTCGGGTAACCGAAAGGATTTTTTTAATTTTAAGGAAGCTTGTAAGCTTTATTTTCGTTTAAGGCCCCGTTCCTCTGGTACTGAGTCTCAACAGGTCGGAATTGTGATGTCTTTACTCCAAGGTGATCCACAGACCTGGGCTTTTGGGCTAAGAGCGGATGATGTTGCCTTGCTATCAGTAGATGCCTTTTTTAAGTCCTTAGGCCTTTTGTATGATGACCCTGATAGAGAAGCATCAGCTGAGAGCCACCTGCGTGCACTTAAGCAAGGGAAAAATCCAGCAGAGGCGTATTGTACCGAGTTTCGCTGTTGGTCGAACGACTGTGGCTGGAATGACCCGGCCCTGCGCAGTCAGTTTCGCCTCGGTTTGTCTGAAGTTATTAAAGACAGTCTCCTTCAGTACCCCGCTCCTGAGACTCTAGACAAACTCATGGAGCTCGCTATTAAAATTGATCGTCGTCTCCGAGAGCGGAGGGCTGAAAGAGGAGCTACTTTTAGGCCTAGTCCATGTGTATATACTTTTCCTGAGGACATCGAGGAGCCCATGCAAATGGGTCTCTCCCGGCTGTCCCCAGAGGATAGAACCAGAAGGCTAAATTCTGGTCTTTGTTTGTATTGTGGTGGCAAAGGACATATCGCACGTAATTGCCCGAATAAGCAGGGAAACGCTCTGACCAAGTGAGTAGTGAGGGGGTTCACTTGGGTCTGCAGTTAATCTCCTCAAATGATTCCTTATTAGTTCCTGTAAAAATTTCCTTTGGTAGCCTCAGTTCGTTGGTGTCGGCCTTCGTCGACAGTGGAGCTGCGGGAAATTTCATGGATCTTGGTTGGGCTCAGGCTTTAGGCGTTCCACAGATGCCTTTGGATAAACGTATCACCATGCACGGCTTGGATGGTGGTCCGCTTTCTAATGGGGTTATCACTAACCGCACACCTCCAGTACAACTGACAGTGGGGGCCCTACATTCAGAGAAAATCGAATTTTACCTTACCCATTGTCCGGCTGTCCCCATAGTTTTGGGTCACCCCTGGCTTGCCTTTCATAATCCCACCATAGATTTGCGGTCTGGGGAGATTTCCCAATGGGGTCCCTTTTGTGTTAAGGAGTGTATTTCCCGTCCAGTCCGGGTTGCGGCAGTCACCCCAGAACTTATTCCTTTGGAATATCAGGACTTTACCGATGTTTTCTCCAAGGGTAATGCAGATGTACTGCCTCCCCATCGGTCCTATGACTGCGCTATTGATTTAGTTCCCGGTGCCTCTTTACCTAAGGGGAGATTATATGCCCTGTCCGGGCTGGAAACCATGGCAATGAATGATTATATTCAGGAGAGCCTGAAAAAAGGCTTCATTAGGCCCTCGAAATCTCCATTAAGTGCAGGGTTCTTTTTGTTGAGAAAAAAGATGGGTCGCTCAGACCATGGGGTAAATTTACTAAGATTCGTAATTTCCGAAAAAAGGTCAAAGTTCAATCACGAATGACATCGACAGTGTAAAACTGCAACTTTTTGAATTGATTACGATGGATTTACTAAGCTGTCGTATTCGGGTTTTTCTTTTCTTCCGATGTCGATGTCATTCGTTTTTTTTTACCTATTTTTACGGCAGTGATTAGCAAAACACTGCCGTTTTTTTTTACAATCAATCTCGGCCGGATCTGTGTGATCCGTGCTGGGGTTCTTATTTTTTTTTTTTTTAATTAAACAATGTAAAATCCCAAAAAAAAATGCGTGGGGTCCCCCCTCCTAAGCATAACCAGCCTCGGGCTCTTTGAGCCGATCCTGGTTGCAGAAATATGGGGAAAAAATTGACAGGGGTTCCCCCATATTTAAGCAACCAGCATCGGGCTCTGCGCCTGGTCCTGGTCCCAAAAATACAGGGGACAAAAAGAGTAGGGGTCCCCCGTATTTTTAAAACCAGCACCGGGCTCCACTAGCTGGACAGATAATGCCACAGCCGGGGGTCACTTTGATATAGTGCCCTGCGGCCGTGGCATCAAAAATCCAACTAGTCACTCCTGGCCGGGATACCCTGGGGGAGTGGGGACCCCTTCAATCAAGGGGTCCCCCCCCCAGCCACCCAAGGGCCAGGAGTGAAGCCCGAGGCTGTCCCCCCCGATCCAATGGGCTGCGGATGGGGAGGCTGATAGCCTTTGTTGTAAAAGAAAAGATATTGTTTTTAGTAGCAGTACTACAAGGCCCAGCAAGCCTCCCCCGCATGCTGGTACTTGGAGAACCACAAGTACCAGCATGCGACGGAAAAACGGGCCCGCTGGTACCTGTAGTACTACTACTAAAAAAATACCCAAAAAAAGACAAGACACACACACCGTGAAAGTATAATTTTATTACATACATACACACATACATACATACTTACCTTATGTTCCCACGCAGGTCGGTCCTCTTCTCCAGTAGAATCCAAGGGGTACCTGTTGAAGAAATTATACTCACAAGATCCAGGGGTCCAGGCTCCTCGGGAAATCCAGGGGTAATCCACGTACTTGCATAAAATAAGAAAACGGAAAGCCGAGCCACGAACTGAAAGGGGCCCCATGTTTTCACATGGGACTCCTTTCCACGAATGCCAGAAACCCACTCTGACTGATGTCTAAGTGGGTTTCTTCAGCCAATCAGGGAGTGCCACGTTGTAGCACTCTCCTGATCGGCTGTGTGCTCCTGTACTGAGTGACAGGCGGCACACGGCAGTGTTACAATGTAGCGCCTATGTGCTACATTGTAACCAATGATGGGAACTTTCTGCCCTGCGGTTGACCTAAAGTGACGTCACCGCTGAGCAGAAAGTTCCCATCATTGGTTACAATGTAGCGCATAGGCGCTACATTGTAACACTGCCGTGTGCTGCCTGTCAGTGAGGACAGGACCACACAGCTGATCAGGAGAGTGCTACAACGTGGCGCTCCCTGATTGGCTGAAGAAACCCACTTAGACAGAAGTCAGAGTGGCTTTCTGGCATTCGTGGAAAGGTGACCCATGTGCAAACATGGGTCCCCTTTCAGTTCGTGGTCGGGACACCGTTTTGTTTTTTTTGTCAAGTACGTGGATTACCCCTGGATTTCCCGAGGAGCCTGGACCCCTGGATCTCGTGAGTATAATTTCTTCAACAGGTACCCCTTGGATTCTACTGGAGAAGAGGACCGACCTGCGTTGGAACTTAAGGTAAGTATGTATGTATGTGTGTATGTATGTAATAAAATTATACTTTCACGGTGTGTGTGTCTTGTCTTTTTTTGGGTATTTTTTTAGTAGTAGTACTACAGGTACCAGCGGGCCCGTTTTTCCGTCGCATGCTGGTACTTGTGGTTCTCCAAGTACCAGCATGCGGGGGAGGCTTGCTGGGCCTTGTAGTACTGCTACTAAAAACAATATCTTTTCTTTTACAACAAAGGCTATCAGCCTCCCCATCCGCAGCCCATTGGATGGGGGGGGACAGCCTCGGGCTTCACCCCTGGCCCTTGGGTGGCTGGGGGGGGGGACCCCTTGATTGAAGGGGTCCCCACTCCCCCAGGGTACCCCGGCCAGGGGTGACTAGTTGGATTTTTGATGCCACGGCCGCAGGGCACTATATCAAAGTGACCCCCGGCTGTGGCATTATCTGTCCAGCTAGTGGAGCCCGGTGCTGGTTTTAAAAATACGGGGGACCCCTACTCTTTTTGTCCCCCGTATTTTTGGGACCAGGACCAGGCGCAGAGCCCGATGCTGGTTGCTTAAATATGGGGGAACCCCTGTCATTTTTTTCCCCATATTTCTGCAACCAGGATCGGCTCAAAGAGCCCGAGGCTGGTTATGCTTAGGAGGGGGGACCCCACGCAATTTTTTTTGAAAAAATAAGCACTTTCCCACCCCTTCCCACTGATATACATGCACGGATCTCATGGATCCGTGCATGCCTATCCAATCACAAATAAAAAAAGCAGGTCTGTTTTTTTTTAGCACTTTTTTACGAGTTGTAATTTTTCACGGCAGTGTTTGTTCTTTTTTTGCTTTGCACTTCTTAGTAAATGACCGAGATTCATACTTAAACAGCCGCGTTTTGACCGATGGTGTATTCATTCGTAATTTTTTACCTGAACTTGCAAAAAATTACGAATGCCCTCATCACTGCCGTGATTAGTGCTTAGTAAATTACCGAGATGACACTTTGATGAAAAAACGGCATCTCGGTCAAAATCGGGAGCTTAGTAAATATACCCCCATGTATTGATTTTCGGGCTCTGAATAAAATTTCTGTTAAAAACACCTACCCCTTGCCATTGATTTCAGTACTGTTTGATCAGCTCCGGTCTGCCGTTATCTTCTCCAAGATCGATCTTAGAGGGGCTTACAATCTCATCCGAATAAAATCTGGGGATGAGTGGAAGACGGCTTTCAGCACACAGTTAGGTCATTATGAATACCTGGTGATGCCGTTTGGGCTGTCAAATGCTCCTGCGGTGTTTCAAGATCTCATTAATGACGTCCTTCGTGACTTTCTAGGAAAGTTCGTAGTCGTTTATTTAGACAACATTTTGATTTACTCTGAGTCTGTTGAACAACATATCACCCATGTGCGACTGGTCCTTCAAAAATTACGGGAGAATCATTTATACGCCAAACTGGAGAAATGTGATTTCCACATCACAGAAGTGTCCTTCCTGGGGTATATTATTTCTCCTAAGGGGTTTTTCATGGAACCAAAGAAACTCCAGGCCATCCTAAATTGGGCATAACCCACGAACTTAAAAGCAATTCAGCGCTTTTTAGGGTTTGCAAATTATTATAGGCGTTTTATTCATACCTTCTCTGATTTGGTCGCTCCTATAGTAGCACTGACTAAAAAAGGAGCGGACCCTTCCAATTGGTCGCCTGAAGCCGAGTCTGCCTTTCTGGCCTTGAAGCAGGCCTTTGTCTTAGCTCCTGTTCTCAGGCACCCTAACCCGGAGCTCCCCTTTATTGTCGAGGTAGATGCCTCAGAGGTTGGAGTGGGGGCTATCCTTTCTCAGGAAGACCCGGAGTCTCAGGAATTACACCCTTGTGCCTTCATGTCCAGGAAATTCTCCTCCGCAGAATCCAACTATGATGTTGGTAATCGAGAATTGTTGGCAGTTAAATGGGCTTTCGAGGAGTGGAGGCATTGGCTGGAAGGAGCTAGGCATACCATTACAGTGTTTACTGACCACAAGAACCTGCAGTATATTGAGTCAGCTAAACGGCTTAATGCTCGACAGGCACGTTGGGCGCTGTTTTTTACTCGTTTCAGGTTTATTATCACCTTCAGGCCCGGTTCCAAGAATACGAAAGCTGATGCCTTGTCACGTTGTTTTCTTCCGGTTCACAATAACCATCCGGCAACTACCACCATAGTTCCATCGTCTGTCATCCGAGCAGGCCTCACACAGGATTTATTTACACAGCTAGTCCAGCTTCAGCAGCAGGCTCCCAAAGTTACTCCTGCGGACCGTCTCTTCGTCCCTGAATTTCTGAGAGGCACTGTTCTAGCTGAGTTTCATGTTAAGAAAATTTCCGGTCATCCGGGTGTTACTAAAACCTTGGAATTAATTTCTCGCTCAGTGTGGTGGCCTAATCTTTCCAAGGACATAAGGGAATTTGTCCTTTCTTGTCAGGTCTGCACTCAGCACAAGATATCCCGATCGTTGCCAGTCGGGAAACTCATGCCTTTAGCAATCCCTCTTAGGCCATGGTCACACATTTCCATGGATTTTGTGGTGGACCTTCCTCTTTCATCTGGATTCCGGGTCATTTGGGTGGTGGTAGACCGATTTAGTAAGATGGCCCACTTCATTGCTCTTCCCCGATTACCCTCCGCTCAAGTTTTGGCAGTTTTGTTTCTCCGCCATGTCTTCAGGCTCCATGGTTTACCCATGGATATTGTCTCTGACCGGGGACCACAATTCATTGCCCGTTTCTGGAAACGTTTTTGTACCTCATTAAATATGAAGCTCTCTTTAACATCTGGATACCATCCACAGTCTAACGGACAAACTGAACGTGTTAATCAGTCATTAAAGCAGTATTTACGGCTGTATTCGGCCAAACTTCAGAATGATTGGTCTGAATTTCTTCCTTTGGCCGAGTTTGCCTATAATAACTCTTGCCATTCTTCCACCAAGGAGCCTCCTTTCTTTTCAGTCCTGGGCTTTCATCCTAGAGCCAATTCCTTTTATCCTCATTTTCCAGGCTCTTCGTTGACCGTAACTTCCCGCCTCAGAATAATTTGGAAAAAGGTGCACCTTGCCCTGAAGAAGGCTGCCTTCCGGGAGAATTTTTTTTCGGATAGGTTCCATCGCCCGTGCACTCTTAAGGTGGGAGAAAAGGTGTGGTTGTCAACCCGTAACATCAAGCTCCGACAACCCTCGGCTAGATTGGGACCCAAATTTATTGGACCGTTTCTTATTGTCAAGAAAGTCAATCCAGTGGCTTTTCGGCTGCGGTTGCCTAAATCACTTAAAGTTGGCAACACTTTCCACTGCTCTCTTTTGAAGAAATATATTGTTTCCAGGAGGTTCCCCCGGAAGATTTCCCAGGGTAGACTTCCGGTGGATGTTCAGGGTCAACAAGAGTTCCTGGTGGAGAAGGTTTTAGATTCTAAGCTTTCTCGTGGCCGGCTTTATTTTTTGGTCCACTGGAAAGGCTATGGCCCGGAAGAAAGGTCTTGGGTGTTGGATAAGGATTTACATGCTCCTAAACTAAAGAAGATATTCTTTCAGGAGTTTCCTCAGAAACCCGGCTCTAGGGGTTCTTTAACCCCTCCTCAAGGGGGGGTACTGTTAGGCGCGGCGGTTTTTGTCCGCGCTCTTACCGAGCAGCGGTCACGGCCGCCGCGCCTCTCGCTCTATCTGCTCCCGCATGGCGCCTAGCAACGCCGGGACGCCGTGCGCGCGATAGCCGCCGGGTCCCTGGCAACGCTAGGATGCCGTGCGCCCAGGGCCGCCGGGTCCATAGCAACGGGGACACCACATGCGGACCGCGTTCCCCGTTGCCATGAGAGTACTTACACCTGTTCTCCCCTGGTCGTGCAGCAAGGCAGCTGCACGACATTCATCAATCAGGCTCTGCACTGCCATTGGAGGGTTCCCTGTTATATGCCTCCTCAGTGCCTCACACAAACGCCGGTGATAGCTTCCTGCATGCTGTTCCTACCTGGTAACATCTGTTCCTGATTTGGCTGTATCTGGTCGATCCTGCTCCCTGGGCTCCCGAGTCCTGGAGTTCTGAAGCCGGTCCTGGGAATCCTTCCTGTCCAAAACGAACCTGTTGCAGTCATCCGAGGGTTCTCGTTATTTGGGGTTCTCTCCCGGTTTCATGAGTAGCGGCTTCTGCCGCGAGTTGCGGCCTAGGCCGCTTTTACTTTGTATTTCTTTTGTGTTGGAGGTTTTTGCGGAGGTTTCCGCTTTTCACTGTCCTCCCCGGAACTCGGCGGTGCCGTGTAGGGGAACGGACAGTGGTATCATTTGTTGTCCTTTTTCCTTGGTGGCATGCCGCACATACCTTTAGTTTTAGGGTAGTTAGTAGCCCCTAGCTTCTGTTTGTTTTAGTTAGAGGTCCCCTTGTTATTACCCTGTCTCGGTTCACGCTTTGTCTCTCTCTAAGACCTGGGGGCATCGGAGTTGGGCAGACCTAATCCGCCCTTCAAACGCGGCTGCCGTGGGCCCAAGAATCCATAGTCGTTCAGGCGTGAGTCGACCACACGGGTAAGACAACGGAGGTAGGGTGCTAGGGGCTATTCCCGTACCTCTCCTTAGTTCAGCGTCACGTTCTGGTGCTCTGAACTTGCATCACTACATCTCTCCAGTTCTGAGCATCAGAAACGTAACAGACATACCCTGTACAGTAACATTCCACAAATATTAAAGTATTCACACCACTCGTGCATTATTGTGCAATTTAATATATCACATTTTAGAAAGAGAACACATAGGTACTTTAACTCTTTGGCAATAGTCTGCATCTTTGCTGGTATTCTGCACTGATTTCCGAAGCTGTCAGTTACTTTGGTGGTCTTTGTGATTTCTGCCTACAATAGTAATGAAGTAAATGTAATTTATGTTTCTAAATATCTGTAAAAAAATGTCTTATTTTATATATCTGACAAATCACCTTAAATGTTAAAATGCTTTTCATTCATTTTTTGTTTCCTTTTAAACTGCTAGAATGGTTTTGGCACTATGATGAGAGAATGATTTTCTAAAGCTTCCAATGTTTTCAAGTTCATCAGTACTGACTTATTTATTTTATTTATTAACAGTTTCTTATATAGTGCAGCAAATTCCGTTGCGCTTTATAATTGGAAACAACAGTGATAACATAAAACAATTGAAAACAACAGGGATTAAACAAAACTGGGTAATAATAGGTTGTCATAAATGTAGGAAGACCCTGCTCACAAGCTTACAATTTATAGACGTTCACTCCATCTAAGGCAGATGAGCATTGTATCAGGCCCCGGTACTAGGTGGCGGGGCATGTGAGATGGTGTGGTCTGGTCCCATTGGCAATACTGGGCTTGCTGTGCCACCGGCTGAAGGTGCTGTTTTTCTTCTCTCAGCACATTTACTTCCATCCTAACCATTAGGTTTATCCAATACCTGTTTATTATGAAACATGAAAGTTTGCTGCAAAACTATAATTGAAACAATAATTTTAGAACTGAGCATCTTTTTAAATGTGAGTATACACAAATATCATCTTCAACATAAGAAATTTTTAGGGTATCATTTGCCAAATAAGTAATTTTTCATGTATAATTAAAAAAAAAAAAATGAATTGGAAAGAACAGAAAAAGGGAGAAAAATGTGGGAAATTACAAAACAAACAGAAACTACAAGTTTGAATCCTTCAGAAAAAGCCAGGCTATAATACCTTACAGGATACAAGAGAAACATGGAGACATGCCCCCTATAATAATACAGTAATTAACCAGAATTACATGCTTGGATGGCTTTGGATCATTAGACCAATTGTGGGTACAGTTAAGACTCCTATACATGCCCCAGCTATGTCAAGATGTATTATGCGAAATAAAGTTTAAGAGTCCGTTGTTTATTTCTAATGATTACTAAATTGCAGCTTGGAGCTAGAAGCTATTTCTATACTAACACTATGAAACCAAACACAAACATTGCTTCTATTCATATAAGAGCTTGCTCTGCAAAGCCATGTTTGTTTAAGTGTGGACTGAGTTAGAAAGTACAGGACCCCGCCACCATGGGTGGTTGCCATTAAACATTTCTTGCCTGTGAATGAAATGTTATGCTGTCTGTGATAAATGAGGTAGGAATAACTTTACTTTTGACCTCACTCATTTAAATGATTTTTTTCTCAGGTTTATTTTTTTTCAGCAGTCATTTATGAAAGCATAGTACAAACAAATAGCCTTTCTCAGTTGTACGTTCTAATTAGAGCTGAGAGGCCTCAGGATTATGAATTATATTTAAGTGAGAAATATTTATCTTATACTGAAACTACCACAGAACCTGAATAATGAATGCAAATCATATAGATGCACTGGAAAGGAAACAACACTTATTAATGGGATTGTGGTTTTGTTACAGATTCACAATTAACAAATTATAATATTAAACATTTTCTATTGCTGTATCTTAATAGAAATAATTTAGTGTAGAGATGATGATGATGATGATAATAATAATAATAGTAATATTATTATTATTATTATTATTATTATTATTATTACGGGATGTATTCCATCATATGTCCTTACAGTAGCTGGAACTAATAAACAGCAGAGCAAGGAATGCAGGCACAGCTAATTAGTAAATTATTTGTTGCAGAAACTGTAGAAAGTCAGCACACACATGTATTACAGTGCACCAGCAAAATCATATTAACTTGGGATTTTAAGAACATGTCTAGGACCATTGAATACCGTAAATACAGTTAAGGTCACATCGCAGAAACATAAAAATCTGAGAAATGTAATTACTTAAATAAGTAATTATATAATTATGATATCTAAACATGGAGTCAGACTCCTATTAACAATAAAGAAATCAGGATAAAAAGTCCAAAAATAATACTCTCATACGTATAGGTGGACTTTATTATATACAATTACGACATTTCAAATTATACAAATATTCTTTGCACAGCTAATATAATTCAGGGCCATCATGTCACAAATTAGGGTCTTAGCCTTACTTACCTAACCCAGTACTGTCATGTCAGCATACACTGCAAGTTCTCCAGTCTCATCTTTGCTCTGCTCCAACTCTGTCATTTCAGTAATCCTCTAGGCACCTGTGATTCCCAGACTGCAGTTACTAATTACTAGTGTTACAATTTGCTGGTTAACACACTCCTATGTTTACAGCAGTGATCCTGATTTCCTGATCTGTTATTAACCTCTTTACATCTTGCATGTTCTCTGTAGCCATCTTGGACTCTGTCATGTGATTCATTCAGCCAACCTTTGTGCTGCAGCGGTCATCTAACTTCATTCTCCAATGGACTTCATCCTGTTCTTATTTAAACCTGAGACAGGCAACTGTTCCTGGTCAGACCATTGTCTTCCCTTTGGATTAGTTCCTGATCACAGGTCTTTGTTACCTGAATGTTGCTAGGGATATATATCACTGTCCCTCTCTAGTATCAGTGTGATCCTGCCATCAGCTCATCCATTTGTCATGTCCAGCACTTCCATGTGCCCCGCTCAGTGCTGCCATCAGCTAATCCTGGTATCCTGCTCAGTGCTGTCTCCAACTGCTATGTGTACTGATCAATGCTGCTACATTTATAGCATATCCAGATTTCCTGCATCTGCCTGCATCTCCAGGCTATCTGCATTTCCTATACCTGTTTAAGCATATCTAGTCTCTTTGCATATCTGGATTCCTTGCGTCTGCTACATCTCTAGTTTTCCTGGTTTCCTGCAACTTAAGGCATTTCCAATATATCTGCATATCCTGCCTCAGCAAGGATATTTGCATATACTGCACCTGCAATCATCTTCAGTATATCTGCATATCCTGCATCTGCTACATCTTCAGTATATCTGGATATCTTGCATCTTCCAGCTTTCAGTGAACTTTATTAAGTACATTTCACAACTGCAGAGATCTTGGTTCTTTTGTTTAATTAAACATGATGGAGGGCTGTATTAGCCTGATGGTTATAAGCACCCACATCATAAAATAAGTCAGGCCGGTACAGCATTTATGTAAAGTGGCGGTGTACTGTGGGGAAAATGACCTGTTGAATACTGGTAGGTTTCCTACAGGATGTAAGGAATTGGGAGTCCCTGAAGGTTATAAATGGTATGCAGTTAACATACTGCTCGTCAGGAACCCAGCTGTCTCAATACCGATGCAGGGATCCCAACATGGGTACTATACCACCACCGAAATTCTGGCAAGGTAGGTGGTTCCCCCTCTATAGGTTTCCACGACACCCATAGAGGGAGAATAGATCCTGTGACAAGTGAAGGTCACAACTGAGCCCGCACTATGGTGAGCACGGCGAGCCCACAAGGGGCTTCATTGCGCTCGGCACCCCTAGTGCCCAAAATGCCGATGTTGGTATACTGGCATTCAGCATCCCAAGCAGTGGGATCACATACCAATCCCTTATAAATTCATTGGTCAGGGCAAGTTGTTCATTTTTGCAGTCTAGATTCCCACAACTGCCTTTTTTATTTTTTTAAATCTAACTTGCTGCTGATGTTTTTTTTTTTGTAGAGTAAATTATCTTATTGGCAATTACTAATACAGTAAAACATGGAAACATATGATATAAAGGCTTCATCAAAAGCATAAGTTAATTACAACTTGATTGATGGCCTAGCTAGCATTCAACAGTGTTGCATCTTGGCAGGAAAGCGGCCCAATAAGTGGTTGTAGAGCACTTACCTTTTGAAATGGAGCAAACTTGTCACTACTTGGGCAAGGGTACCTGAATGCTTTCCCAGCAGGATGGTCCAGTAGTGTGCCATGTAAGGGGAAATGGATTTCTACACATCTCAGGAAGCTTATATGGAGTTTGTCCTCTTCCATTGGGTTATGGTGTGATTGACTAGAGTTAATTGGCTGCAATACTTTTTGGGCCACACCTCTTTTCTTCTGATTCAATTAATAAAGCTGTGACATATTTTAGGCTGATTAGATCTCCTTGTCTTACAGTATTTTAGTATTAAGTTAAGAGAAGGTTATAAGAGAGGTTTCTAATTTATAGGCAAAACCATCAACTGCTAGGCTGTCACACAACCAACTCTGAGACCCTCTTACTGCACTTGGCACTATCATTTTATTAGTTGTAATACTTATGCTGGTCAAAACATTAAATGGAGAAAGAAGCCCAGGTGCATTCTTATTTACATCGCCAGGACATGTCTGGTGCAGGACTCCATTCACAATAACTGGGACACCAGTAGTTCCTATTTCTTATTCACCAGCACTGATTCACATTATTGACATCAGTTTTATATAAGGAGTTACAAAAACATTGGAGAAATATACTCTATATGTATATATTCTATCAGTTTTATAATTAGATATATTTAATATCAATATTTATTTCTGATATTTCTTTGTATGTATTTTTTTTCATTAGTACTTGTTTGTTCTTCCGCATCAATACATTTATTATTTTGTTAGCACAATTCCACTCCTAGTTATTTTTCTTTCTATTGCATTAGTGAGCAGCCACACACCCTCAGGGGTAAATTTACTAAAGCTTCTAAAACAAAGAATTGGTGATGTTGCACATACTGTAACAACCAATCAGATTCTGTATATCATTTTCTAAAAGGCAATAGAGAAATGATATGGTTGCTATGGGTAATGTCACCAATTCTCTGTTTTTGAAGCTTTATTAAATTTACCCCTCAATTTTGGAATGTGCATCATTGTTTGTATTTTACTTCAACTTTATATCAGATACATTCTATGAGTTCTTTTTAAACATTTTACTTAGTAAATACATTCAAGCATATTTACATCAATGTTGAACCAATGTCTTATTCTAAAGTGTGGCTTTCTGTGAGTTTTCACCTTCCTACAAAAAAGTCTTCTTAACATGTTTCTTTATAATGTTTTATATATTTTAAAATGTAACGTTCAATATTTTGTAAAATTAATTATAAGGGGTACAATAATGTGTGTGAGGGTTAGGGAGGTAAGGGTACATGTGTGACATTTGTTGTGTTACCTTTGCTGAGAGACCTGTGTGTGTGTGTGAGATTATACAGTGTGTGACCGAATAGAATCACATTGAATTGAAACTGGGCTCTCTGCAGCGTCTCTGCCCGGCCACCAATCAGAGGCCGCAGTCTCCCAATGTGCGGTGGAGGTGACTGGCTAGAGGAATTTATATAATTCCCCAAGCACTTAGCACACTGACAGTCTTGCATATACCCCCTTACAGGCCGCAGCTGCATGATACACAGAAAAATAATACTAACACTATATGTAACACTATGAAATGATACTGCTGGAGCCATCACAGAGAAGATGACTGGGGCCGGTGGGCTGTGCATGAAGCAATGTCACATCTCTCAGTGTCTGTGATGATGATGATGGGCAACATGCAGCACTAGGGTGCCTCACATCCTACAAACCATCACCGCTCACTAGCCATGCAATAGCAGCAATGACAGAGGAAGGACGGGGGCAACACCTGCCTCTCTGTGTAAGGGTTACCCACCAGGGCAGTAGTGACAGCAGCAACAGACCTGCCTCCATGATAGGAGTCATATGCAGCCTTCTCACTGGTATATTTATAATGGGTGCAGTGTGTGCGGTGCACACCGGCCCCCGGGGATCCAAGGGGGCGCACACCGCACACCCTGCACCCATTGATTTAAATACTTTCCCTCTGGAATCCCATGGCACAGCAGCAGCGCTGCACAAAATCACTGGGAAAATGAGCTGCGTAATTTTTCCAGCAATTGGCTCATGCGCAGTAGGAAAATCACTGGGAAAATGGCCGCCACCAGTTTCCCGGTGATTTGCACAAGCGCTCTAGGCTCTCGGACAGCGATAGGGTCCCCCAGGGATCCTAGTGCACAGACCTGTACTGCGCTTCCTGCTAGAGAGGAGGGGGCCCAGACGGAGCCTGCACATGGCCTCCTCCTCTCTAGAAATGCTCTTGAGCCTCCTGCCCTAGCCCCCAGGTCCCTACACTGGTCAGAAGGAACTAAGATGGGGGAGGCGGGCTTAGAGTTAGGCACTAAAGGTGGGGGTAGGGTTAGGCACTGAAGGGGGTTTTAGGGTTAGGCACTAAAGGGGTGGTTAGGGTTAGGCACTAAAGGGGAGGGGTTAGGGTTAGGCTGCATTGAAAGAGTGTTAGGATGGGCACCACCAGGTAGGGTCAGTCTTTGGGAAGAAAGGGTTAGGGAGGTACAGGGTTAGGGTTAGACTACATACCTTACATGTGTCGGAATCCTGCACGCTGGGATGCTGCTGTCAGTATTCTGTCTGCAGCATCCCAAATGCTTGGATCCTGATACCATCCCATAAGGACATACGCTTCTTGCACAAAGGCGGGAAACACACATATACATACACAGTTCCAGGCTGCAAGTAACCAGCAAGTCTGGTTTTCACACAGTGACAGTGACAAGTGGGAGCCAAAATAACAATGAGGGATAGCAGCACCTACTGGGTCCTGTACCAGGGGTGATGGCATAGGGTGGGGTTGGAGAACAAACTGTGTGGAACATGACAAGAAAAAGTAGTGGATGATAATTGGCAGTGGAACCCAGCAGTGACTACAGAGATTACTCTCTGCACACACTGCAACAGCATCTCCCGCCCCCTTCCCCCACCTTCCGACCCTCACCGCTCACCCTACACATTAACAGCACAGCAAGGGCAAAGGGGCAACGCAGGACCGGATCCTGTCTGCAGACAGTGCACCCTCTCCTCCTCCATGGTATGGGTAAGGGGAATCAGGCTATTGAGAGCTGCTGGGAGGAGCTTGCACCGCAGCAGATGGCCTGGGCACTCCATGCAGTGCAACTGATCCGTTCCTCTGAAGGGAGCGCAGTGGCTGCCAGATGAGACAAAGAGATCTGTCTCACAAAATAATATACAGCCACAGCTTCCCTCCCATAAGCCCTTTGAAATGACAAAAAAAAGGTCAGCAGAGCGGGGATGGCGTCTGTCCAGCCCGGCACCGTCCTGCATTGCATACCCTCGCTGAGCACTTCACGCTGACCCTGACCTCCTCTATTGTCCCCTGTTCCACTAGTAAGTGCATTGGTGTGTCTTGTGTGGCGCACTCTAATGTCAGGCCAGAGCCGACCGCCATTCTGGCAGCATGTGCAGGCAATTAATGCCCCTCCATAGCGCCCAGTCAAGATAACTGACTGTGAGAATCATGGCTGCCTCGCGATTTCCCGGCTCCGCCCGCCTCCTATATATATATATATATATATCAGGGACGTGCGGTGAGCTAAATTGCTCAGGAGGAACTGGCTAGCACCAGAGCCAGATTTACATGCAATATATGAGCCAAAGGGTACATGTGGGCATTATACACAGGTGCAGCAGTATACACTCCTGAAAATTTTGTGAGTTTTGATTAGAGATGTGATGCACTGCCTCACCTGCCATTGACTTCTTACTCCACAGTTTTGGCTATAAAAATTATAAAAATTATTAGAATAATGCAAAGAAGATATTTCAAACACATTCTTTGTATTTTTCATATACTTTATACAGTAAAAACTCTGGCACAAACGTTAGTGTGACAGGAAAGGCTCTGCCTCACCTGCCTCACCCCACCGCACATCACTGATATATATATATATATATATATATATATAGATAGAGAGAGAGAGAGAGAGAGAGAGAGAGAGAGAGAGAGAGAGAGAGAGATGTGCTCTGGACCAATTTAGCTGGTTTTGGTTTGTACCTGGGAGAAACTCTGCCTGTTTTGCACTTGTTAAAAGGAACGAAGGACTGCATAGGATAGAGTGAATATAAGCACCCTGTTTGTTTAAGTAACTAAGCTAGATAGATCTGGTTTTTGTGTTGATATTAGTTGATAGGTCATTGAAGTTTGTCAATCAAATAAGTTATCCAATGAGAAGGGTTTAGGTAGGCGGGTTATATTAGTTTATTTAAGTGAGGGCTGAGGTAATCTGATTCCTCTTGCCATTTTTGTGATCCCAGGACTGGTAATGTAACTGGTATCACTCTGCAGGGTTATCAATATTATTTAGGTTGTTATTATAGCTTAGGTTGTTATTATAGCTTAAGTTTTTGTTGTTCATCTTTAGATTAGTTATTATTGTGGTTTAGCTGTTTTTATTTAGTTAATTTCATAAGTGTTTAATTTAGTCAAGGCTGTTAATTTTCTTGTCCTGTACTGAGGTAACTTTGTTAGCTTCTCTTTACTTAGTATACCTCGCCCCCACCGCAGTGTGCCCCCTCCCGGCTGGCTGGTTGAGGCATCTAAGCCTCTCACTGCAGCCGCTGCCTCTCCGGCGCTGAGAGGAGCACGGCATTACGGCATTACGGCATTACGCTGTGAGGGGAGCCAGGCGGGCAGTCCCCAGCGCCCGCGCTGCTCGGCCAGAGGCAGCGGTGAGCGCTCACCCGCCTCTCTCTCCCTCTGTGCTGCGGGCCTGGCTGTCAGGCATGACGGCCAGCCCCACGAGCACACACCCCAGCCTCCATTAATAGCAAGCAGCGGGTTAGGTGCATCGGCCCCTGCTGCTAAAAGCCCGTCGCCATGTCAAATAACATGGCGGCCATTAGCCCTCCTCCCGTAGCTTCAGGAGCTGGGGGGGGGGAGCACAGCTGCAGGGGGCATCATTATTTATCAAGCAGGGCTCCAGGGGAGAGGCAGTATATTAGCCTCTCCCATATCAGGAGCCCAGAATGTTATGCAGGAAAATATAATAAGGGAGAATTTCAATTCTCCAGTGGCAGGCTCAGATTTGGCAAGGGGATTGCTTAGAATCCCCCCCCTCCCCCTCCTTCCTCTCAATTACAAATGCAGGCGGGTGGTGGGTTTTCAGCCCCCGCAGGTTTCATGGTCCCCATATTTCAGCCAAGGGGCTCCACAGAATATAATGCATCTGCATGTGGCAGGGCACAGCATTTGTTTAATACTCAAATGCCTCATTTAAGTCAGTTTTACCAACCCTGTGCCGTACTTCAAGTTGTGCAATTTCCCCCCCCCCCCCCCCCCCCCCCGGCAGGCAGGCAGGCAATCAATATGCACATTGGTTGCAGCCTGCACCTAATCAATTCATGAGCGCTCATCAGATAGGTTTGCCGACCCTGCCCCAAGTTCCTCCACCGGCCGGACCCCCATCACCACGGCAGTTGGAGGTGAATATTGCACGTGCGCAATCTCAAGTACGAGCGGCGGCGGTAGTGACTGGCTGGTCAGAAGGGGCCGGTCAAGCAGGAAGTAATGCTGTTTTATTGAGTCCGCAGGTTTTAGCATCTCATACAGCTTCATTGGACACATCAGCAGCAGGCAAGATTCCACTGGACGCAGGAGACGCGGATGCGGGTCCTTCTACTTCTGGAACTGGTGAGAAAAATTCAAAAGTTCAGCTTAGCGCGAATTTTTCTCATTCCGACGAATCATCTGATACGTCTAGTTCACTGGAGAATCCGCGCAAATTTATGCGGACATTCATTCAGCATCTTAGAGGGAAGCGTAAAAGTTCAAAGGGAGGGTGTAGCGTAGCGAGCAGCTCGGCTCCTGATGCAACAGGTGATAGCGTACATTGCGCGAATATGGCAATTCTAAGAGGAGTTAGGTCTAAGGTAAGGGAAAGAATAAAGAAAGGCCGATTTGTAGATATGTTTGCGATTACGCATGACGCTAAAAAAGCGTTGGGCACAGCAAAGGCTGGGGGGGCGGCTGCTGAAGAAGCTAGAAGGAATTATCCTAACTGGCTTGCGGGGATTTATATATTTGGGCTTGCTATATGGAGTCTCGTCCATCAGAAATCATGAATATTCTGAAGTATTTTCACCTGGTACATAATATGTATCTTACGGCGAGGCAAAATGTTTGGAGGCAGTATGATGAGTTATTTAGGAATAAGCAGGATGGCCAAAAGATTTTAAGTTTGGGGTTTAAGGATGTGGAGGTATGGTTAGAAGTGACTCAAAGCAATAGGCTTCCTATGGAACAGACGGATAGAAGGCAGCCCTTTCAGGTCAGACCAGGTTTTAACACGGCAGGAGGAGGAAAATGTTACGCGTTTAATAACGCACAATGTAATAGGGGAACATTGTGTCGATATAGGCACGTCTGTATGCTGTATGGAGGAAATCACCCAGCAAAGGACTGCAACAGACCCGCAGTTCAGTCAGCGGGTAGGGGTGAGCAGAGAACCATTCCTAGATAAAGCGGAGTCACCAGTGAATTTAGAAGTTTTAGAACGATGGTTAGGCCGCTATCCTCTTAGGGAGGAGGCAGCATTTTTATTGCAAGGTTTTAAATTCAGTTTCAATCTACCTGTAGTTAGGCCGGTTATAGTTTTGGCCAGAGAAACCTAAAGTCAGCTACAGATTTTCCAGGGATAGTAAGAATGAAGATTGCAGCTGAAGTTGTTTTAGGGCGTATGTGTGGCCCTTTTGAAAGTCCACCTCTAGCTGAATTTTGCGTTTCTCCATTGGGGGTAGTTCCAAAGAAAGAGCCAGGAAGATGTAGGATAATTGAGTACCTTTCCTACCCGGAAGGGGGCTCAATAAACGAGGCTCTTGACCCCTCTTTGTATAGCGTAAAATATCAGTCTTTTTGAAGAAGCTGTGGCTATGGTTAAAGGTTTTATTTCGGGAGCGTTGTTAGCAGAAGTGGGTATAGAATCAGCCTTTACACTGTTACCGCTGCACCCTGATTCGTTTAAGTTTATGGGTTTCAAGATGGATGGTCAATTTTATGTAGATAGGTGTTGCCTATGGGCTGTTCAGTTTCGTGTTCTTATTTTGAAGGTTTTAGTTCATTTCTACAGTGGTGTGTGCGGGCAGGCACCGGTCAGTTGGGAGTCACCCATTATTTGGATGGCTTCTTGTTGGCAGGTCCTGCGGGTAGCTCAGTGCACCAGGAATTATTTTTTTTTTAGTTCAAGCGCTTTTTTCGGTTATGGGTGTACCGATAGCTAAAGATAAAACAGAGGGGCCTGTGACCCGTTTATCTTATCTGGGCATAGAAATTGATACTGAGGCAGGCCTTTGTAGATTGCCAGCGGAGAAAGTGAATAATTAAAGGATCTTGTTAGAAAATTTTATTGCAGTAACATTTTTGAGTGAGTTCAATGGTGTACGCATTTTGGTTGCATGAAGAAATGAGTAATCGTGAGCTGCAGTTTTTCACAGATGCATCAGAGTCGTTAGGTTTCGGTGCTTATTTTGAAGGGGAATGGTGCGCCGAAGTTTGGCCTGAGGAATGGCGCAAAGGAAGTTTACTGACAGTATGCTTTTGCTTGAGCTTTTTCCAATAATTGTCGCAATTGAGATATGGGGTTTTAGGCTTAGGAATCAGAGGATTTTATTCTGGTGTGATAATTTAAGGGTGGTTCAAGCGATTAATATTCAAAAATCTTCGTGTTCACACGCTTTGAGGTTGCTACGGCATTTGACCGTTAGGTTTTTACAGTTGAATATAGATTTGAATGCTAGGCATGTCCCTGGGGTTGAGAACGGGATAGCGGACGCTTTATCTCGTTTTCAATGGGATAGATTTAGAGCATTAGCCCCTGCAGCAAAAATGGAAGGTTTATCATGTCCCGAATTTGTATGGCAGATCATCAAACCGGCATGAAAGCTTTAGCATTGAAGGCGTTGGCCCCGGGAACTTTGAGATCGTATTCTGCAGCTTGGGAGGATTGGCAGGCGTATTTGAATTCTGGAGGTAGGGGTAAGAGTATCCACGATGCTATATTAGAATTTGTATGGTTATGGCATGCGATGTTGGGTGCTTTAGCAGGAATTTCATATTTTTTGCGTTTGGAAGGGTTGTCAGACCCAACTAAATCTTTTATTTTATCAAAGGCTTTGAGGGGTTGGGCTAAGGAGCAAGCAGGTATAAGTGGCGCACGTAGACCAATCGATATTGAGTTATTGAAAGAGTTAATTATCGCGGTTTTTGGTATTGCATTAGGGGATTTTGAGGTCGCCCTTTTTTAGTTTAGCATTTGCTATAGCTTTTTTCGGCGCTGTTAGATTAGGTGAGATAGCGGCAAAAAGCAAAAGTTCAGTGGATTCAGGCATGTTGTTAAATAATGTAGTGTTGAAGGATAATAAGCTGCTTATTAAAATACACCATTCCAAAACGGATCAACTAGGGAGAGGTAAATGGATTTATTTTCCTATGCATAAGGAGCCGAGCATTTGCCCAGTAAGATTAGCAGAGGCTTATGGTCAGTTTCGTCCAAAAGGGGGAGAGCAATGGTTGGGTCATAAGGATCTTAATCCTTTATCCAAATTTCAATGCACAAGTGTCTTCAATATGTGTTTGATAGCGTTGGACCTTCCGCTGGAGAGTTATGGGACCCATTCTTTTAGGATAGGTGCAGCAACTTGCGCAGCATCGACAGGTTCTTCTAGCGAGGATATTAAAAGGTTAGGGCGCTGGAAGTCGGATGTTTATAAGGGATATATTAGGAGTGATAAGTTGCATTAGTTGTAGGAGTCCTGCGAGTTTGCTGTTTCGGAATCCCAGGGCCATAAGCCACCTGCCGTTAAAGGGGGATTGGAGTTCTTTTCACCTTTTTCCTCACAACATTTTTGAGGTTTGGTGTTGTTCACCTCCATCTGGGTCGCCAAAACAACTAAGTTTTTATCCTTCCCTGTTTCTCTTTAGCAGTTTTGTTAAAGATTATAGTAATATTGAATAAAATGTTCTTGGTATTGTTGTTTATTCTACAGGTTTTTTGATTGACATTATCAAGCCGGGAGTGGATTGTGTGTTACTCATATATTTATTGGGCCAGTAGGCACAGGATGTCCAAGTTGTTCCTTTTTGAAGTGAGGTGGATAGGTTTAAGGGGAATGAGATGGAACAACCTATTAAGTGTGCTCTGGAACTTCGAAGAAAAATGGGGTGCCCCTGATTGTTTGGTGATACATTTAGGTGGCAATGATCTGGGTACATTTAAAGGTATAGAACTTATTAACGCCATAAAAAAGGATTTTCAGATAATCACAGAGCATTGGCCTTTGGTTAAGGTGGTATGGTCAGAAGTGGTACCGTGTAGATTTTGGAGGGGCACCCAAGGGGGAGCGGCTTTAGATAAAGTAAGAAGGAAACTCAGTGCCCAACCTCCAGATATGTCATTAATTTAGGTGGAAAAGTTGTTAAACACCCAGATTTGCATTACGAGTAGGAATATTTATATAGGTTGGATGGAGTGCATTTATCTGAGAGTGGTTTGGAGTTACTTGTCACAGCCTTATTGAGGTGTTGAAAGGAGGTTTGAGGTTTTAGGTTGTGGTGGCGGTTTTCGTAGTCTAGAGCCTCCGAATTTGGCGGAAAGCAGTGCTATTCGGCGGCTTAATTTAGCGCAGCAGAGCTTGGCTAGCATTTTCCCTTTGAGAAAAGGCGAGTCGGTCACTACCTCAGGGGAGGACCAGGTCACCATCTTATGGAGGGACCAGCACTGTGCTAATTAAGGGGAGATGGTTCTACCCAGGACGGATTGCGCAAGGGGCGGAAACTCCGCCCCATTTGTTTAAAAATTTAAGTTTTAAGCCATGGCCGAGTTGACACTGCTTTTTCGCCACCGGTGAATAATATTTTCAATTCTGATTAGAATTTAATAAATCTGGCTGTGACCTCCATTTTTTCCAATTTATACTGTTGTCTGTGTCATTATTTCTAGGTTTATTGATTCTAGTTTGTGTAATAAATAAAACATATGGGTGACTTATTATGCTCTGATGCCTTTGATGGATAACCTCTTGAAAAAGGTCCAGAATAGGACCAAAATGTTGTGGAGGAGAGGAATGAATTATCTGTGGATCTGAGGATATCTCATGACGTGAGCAATAAATTCATACTTTATGCGCTTTATTTGACTTAAACCCTGGAGAGTGCCTTTGTTTTTGTTTTCTATGAAGTTTGGCCTAACGTGGTCATATTGGATGGTCACCCCAGATGCTGCTAAGGAATATGTGGATGTGAGTGCGACCTTGAGGGACTGTATATAAGTATATATATATATTATATCCACAAATCCGGCACGCAATCAGTCCCATGAAATACTTGTCAGGTACCCTCCGTAATAGACTGCAACACTAGCAGTAAACAATATATTTGCATGGAACGGTGGCACTCCGGACTAATAAAGAAGACTTCAACATAACATCAAGTTTACATTTTATATATATATATATATACACACATACAGTATACATATATATATATATATATACATATATATATAAAAGCAATAGGCTAGAACCCACAGCACTCATACATCCATGGTGCCAGTGGTATTTGTGACCACACAATTTAAATAAAAAATCATACAAATTCAGCACTCACCTAATATTAAATCTTCAAACTGTAATTAATCTGAATTCAGTTAATGTTAGTTCCAAAATATTCCAATAGTTTGTTTAGCTGACCAGCCACTTCATGGCCATTCCAATTTGGTCAGTCCCTACACTGACTTTCAAAAATCTGAGCATTGCTCTCGGGCATCTTTTGGATTTTAAATACACAGTATGCTTCTATCATGGGTTTAGACCCTGTCCCACTCTTTTAAAGAGACAGGAACCACACCCAAGCATATCAGTTAATAAACATCTGGGGAATTTCTTAACATTTAATTTACATATGGACAATAGGGGTGCAAGAAAAAGTGCGACCACAAAATTTTTATATAAACAATAGGCTAGAACCCACAGCACTCATACATCCGCGGTGCCAGTGGTATTTGTGACCACACCATTTAAATAAACAAATCATACAAATTCAGCACTCACCTAATATATATATATTTAGTGACAAGGTCAAGTTTAGGAAATAGCCAGTGTCACGATCCTGGCATGGCGATTCTCCAGATATGCCAATCTGGGAACGCTGCCCGTAAAACCTTACTAATTACCTCAGCGTATGTTGTTAATCCACGCGGTAAGTGCCACCAGCCAGGCTAAGCAACTTTGAGGGACCACGCCCAGGGTGAGCTTCTGCTCTCACCAGCACATAAAGTTATTAATACTTAAATATTAGGTAGCTTGACCCTCTGTCGAGACTTTGGGTTTGGAAAGCACAGACAATCAGAACTAAAATTAAGAGAATTTAATTTAAGTAAAAAACTTTAAAGCTTATTGTTACAGGAAAAATAATGTTACGTGAATATAATAGTTGGAAAATCACACAAGTAAATACAATTTCAAATAAAATTTTTAAAAAATAGGGAAATAAAACAAACCAATCCAGTCTCTTTAGATTTAATAGTTATGGGATGAGGCCTCCCGTTGGTGACTTATGGATCATCTGTATCCTTCGATAGCCTGATGCAGAATGAACACTAGGGTGGTTGCAAGACATAGGGGGAAATATTTTTTTGTCGTATCTTCGACAGGAACTTCTAAAAAGATGGCAATTGGTGTAAAAATTAGATTGTCAAAGTTTCAGTTCGATCAGATAACATTAAGACCTGCCTCATAAGCCCTAAAGTATTAAAAAACAGCAATTTTTCTCAGAAAATCTGAGGTTTTCCACTCTAAAATTAGAGTGGTTTATCCTAGAAATGTGTTTTTTTTATAGAGAATGTTCTTGGCTTTAATTTTCACTCCACAACTTGTTTGACAAACGTACAGATCGGAAGAGATATATGTTTTTGTTGTATGGACCTGGAAAATCGACTTCGTCCTCTACAGCTACAAGTGGTGTGAGTTCGAGGCAGAAAGACAATATTTTTCTGATTGGATATATGTCCCATCAAATTACTGGCAGTAAGTTGCCATCCAATGGCCAAGTTTTATGCAGTTTGTTTTGCAATAAACGCCAAGTTAAACTAGAAACCAGAGATGCTGCAAGGCTCACAATCCAAAAAGTTCTACTTTTTTGTCAGAAAGCTAAGATACCTACCCAACATTTGAAAGATTGTATTTCGAAGCTTAAAAAACTTCACGAGGAGTGGAGAAACCAGCAACAAACAAAAAATGCAACCAGACGCATAAGTCCAGCTCAAAATAAGAAAGTGGAAGCTTTTAAGTCAAGCCTTGATGACCTGTTTGATATTGCACACCAGGACGCGCTGAAGAACACAAATGAAGAAGACAGACAGTTTTTGCTCCTTTAGAGACAAAAGGGACGTACTGGCTGCATGGAAGGAGTTGATATAAAATTCCTACGAGCAGAAGAACGAAGAACACAGAGAAAAGCAGCTGAGACGGTCAGACTGGGAAACTCAAAACTGAAACCTGTAGGTGAGCCTAGATTATAGTTTAAATGTAGTAGTTAGTACCTATCTGGATGTATTTTGTTGTACCTACCTAGCACCTTGGTTCCTTTGTACCTAGATAAATATGTTCGTTGTTCTCAAGTTACTGTTTTCCTTTTGTGTTTATAATCATTTCTTTCTGTCGTTGTCTAGAATACGAAGATGTAGAAATGGAATTTTCTAGACACAATGAAATCTACCCTCTTGTACCACCTACTTGATTCTGGTGGCTCAATCTGACAAATATACCTACCAATTCGACCTACCTATTTCATTGCTGTGAAAATGTAGACATAAAACCTGTTCTGATGTTACTACTTGCTATTTCTGAAGATTGTTTTTGTAATAATTAAGTTCAATGTTTTACATTTATTGTGGTTTGATTATAATAAAGAATTGATTCGTATGTCAATATTTTCTTTCCCCACACCATGTATCAAACTCCTTCTTTTCACCTACCTGGTTGAAAATGTATTTATTAAAAAGCATCTTACTTGAACTATTT
Organism: Pseudophryne corroboree; assembly: GCF_028390025.1. NCBI lineage: Eukaryota > Metazoa > Chordata > Amphibia > Anura > Myobatrachidae > Pseudophryne > Pseudophryne corroboree. The sequence goes on along the minus strand of NC_086444.1, from coordinate 913,789,886 downwards.
GATGCTAAATAACTCAAAAGTAGTAGAAAAAATTTTTTAGAGAAAATTATGAACGTATGCAAATTTTTACATTTTCTTGAAAAAGTCAAATTTCCAGGTCCGGTACATGAAAAACCCATATATCTTCCGATCTGTATGTTTGTCAAACAAGTTGTGAGAGGAAAAAATGAAGCTAGGAACATTCTCTACAAAACTAAAAAAAACACGTTCCTAGGATAAACCGTTCTAATTTTATAGCAGAAAACCCTCAATTTTTTGAGAAAAGTAGTTGTTTTTTTAATACTTTCGAGCTGACGAGGCAAGTCTTAACATTAAACGATTGAGCTGAAACTTTAACAATCTAATTTTTACACCAATTGCCAACTTTTTAGGGGTTCCCCTCAAAGAAATTTGGACATCGATTTCTTGCGACCACCTTAATGAACAGCATGTGTTTCTCCTATTTAAAACTCAGCCTGCACTCCCCCCCAGCACCCCTCTTTATGATTCTTTTTAACCAGCTCAGTTCCGGACACTGGACACATCACTGATTCAACAATTAGTGGTTTTACAGGTTGGCACAGACCCTCCTGGTCACATGAGCAGGGATTATTTAATTACCAATCTCATTTAGGGCCTAATTAAGACCTGATCACTAGGCTGCATTTTCATACAGCCTGCAATCAAGTCTGAACTGCGCATGCATATGCACTGTAATGCGCAGACACGTAGGTCCGGTGCGTTGGGAACCGCCGGGCAGCGGCGGATGGTGCGATAAAAGTTATTGCATGGGCGATCGCAAGGTAACTGACAGGAAGAGGCCATTTGTGGGTGGCAACTGACCATTTTTAAGGAGTGTCCGGAGAAACGCAGGAGGGACCAGGCGTTTGAAGGGAAGGATTCTGACGTCCGCTCCGGCCCCGATCATCGCAATGGAAGAGTAAGTCCTGGTCTGTGCAGAGACTGCACAAACTTCTGTTTGTGCAGCTCTCCTGCACAGACCAGGCTCCCCGTCGCTCCGGTCTCTCAGTTTTTCCATGGGTTAATCAATTTAATACTCTGTCCAATAAATTCAATAGTATCTCTAAGAAACATTGGAATCTTGTTCAAGCAGACGAGGATCTTAGATTGAGTGACACCAAACTTATGCCCTGCTATAAACGGGCCAGAAACTTTTGAGACATACTTGTTAAGACAGACATCTCAGGTAGAGGAAAACCCCCCCACCTGGTTTTTTACAGCATAAACAGAATGGGGGATTTAGATGTGCATGTACTACATGCAAATGTATGCTTACCGGAGAAATCTTTCATCACCCTTGGTCAGGCAAGAAATTCTATATTAGACATCATCTCAACTGTGAGTCTACTTACGTTCTTTATCAGATAATATGTCCCTGCGGACTGTCATATATAGGTAAAACCACCTGTAAATTTAAGGAGCAGATGACTGCTCATCGCTCCTCCATTAGACTAGCACTCACTAATGGCTTCAGCGACCAGCCTGTCGCACGCCATTTTGTAGATGCTCGTCATAATCTGGTGAGCCTCAAGTACCGGATGATTGATCACATCCCCCCTCAATAAGAGGAGGGGATCGTGGATCAGCTCAATTGCGGTGTGAATCCCGTTGGATTCAACGATTAGATACAATAAGCCCAAGAGGATTAAATGATATGATTCCTCTCTCTTGCTTCTACTAGATATTATATTTTTTATAGTTTTTATATATCCCATTATATTGTCAGTATTTGGATGATTATTGTATTTTAATATACCATATAGAGTTTGTTAAGTACTGATTCTGTATGGTTCAGGTTTTGGGCTGCTACTGCTATTGATATATGTTAGTGGTATTCTTTTTTTCTGCTTTATATTATCATTGCCTTTTAGCTTCTTCTGTGACAGCTTACATACTATATTAATGCTCAGCTACTGTTTCCCCAGTTCCCTCATGTATACACTCCCCTCTATCGTCAGGATATGAAATACAAATGCATAGTTGCATACCTTTATAGTCAAACACCCAGTGAAGTGAGCTGAGCCGGGTGTCCCGCCCGAAGTTCCTCCCTGGCCTCAGCTGTTCATGACGTAATCACGTCTGTGAAACCCATCGCCATAGTTACAAATAAACAATCCAGCAGTGGCTCTATAATACAGATGGATATATATATATATATATATATATATATATATAAATGCAGGTGTATATCCATAACAACATTAGATGAAAAAATCTCACTCACTATGAGCTGCAAAAAACAGTTGTTACATACATTAATTAAAACAAGTCAGACTGAGATGTTCATTTAACCCACGTGGAGATAATACATCTAAACGATGTATCCACTGGGCTCCTCTCTGCAACAACAGACGGTTACGATCCCCACCTTTTAATGGTTTCTTTACCCAATCAATCATCCGGTATCGGATACTTGCTACACTATGCTTACATTCTGCAAAGTGGCGGGCAACAGGTTGTTCTGATTTATTTTCACTAGTCAATGCCGCCCTGATCGAAGATGGCGCTTGACTGAGAAGTCTGCCCAATTTTCCAGGAACACAAACCCCTCTTTCCTACACCAGTCTCTAAGCCACACATTTACTTCCCTAATCTCCCTCTGCCTCCCAGGGCTAGCGCGTGGCACTGGTAATATTTCGGAGAATATTACCTTAGGTGTCCTTGCCTTTAGTTTCTGGCCTAAGTCCCTATAATTTTTCTTAAGGACATCCCACCTACCACTAACTTTGTCATTGGTACCAAAGTGCACCAAAACCACCGAGTCTTTCCCAGCCCCTCCCAACAATCTTTCTACCCGGTCCGCGATGTGCCGCACCCGAGCACCCGGGAGACAACAGACTGTACGGTGATTATGGTCCCGGTAGCAGATTGCCCTGATAACAGTATCCCCTACCACCACAATCTGACTAGGTACCTCCAGATAGATAGATAGATAGATAGCACTCCCATTACATGAACAACAAACCAGGTGGCCTCCGCAGGTGATCCCCTGCTAGGAGCCCAACCATTATTTTTATAATATATATATATATATATATATATATATATATACATACATACATATATACATACATACACACACACAGTCCAGTGAAAGCTGGCACTCAACTAGAGATGAAGTACTGGACATGGGTGCCCTTACTGAATAACAAAATGTCCAAAATGGTTGATAACTTACAAGTTCACAACCATGCATGGCACTCCAGGAAATTTTGAATAACGTAATTTATATAGGTTATGAAAAAATCAATACATCACACTTAATGTATCAATGCAGCATTGGCACAGGGCTCCTTCATCAGGACAAAAGTGTCATGTATATTTCCAGCAGTATAGCAACACAATCAATCAAGCAGCTTACCTTGTGTAGCACTTACTGGACAATGAAAACACCCATGCCGGAGACCGGAAGATGCAAAGGGTGCAGTCATGCTGGACTCACGCTGATGACATCATTGATGAGCGCCGGTTGCCATAGCAACTGGGCAACATGCCTTGGGCTCCGGCTGCGGGTGAAACAAAACAGATTACAAATACAGCTCACATAGGGGTCAGGACCCACATAAACAGGCTCTCTATACAAAAAAACAACAACAGTGAAACAGATATTATAAACAAACAAACAAACAAACAAACCTGTTAATATAAGTAAGTGAATTCTGTACTAAACTGATGCCTAGGAAAAGTGAAAAGATAATAGGGCATTACTAGACACAGCTGGATACAAGTATCCAACTATGATATACGGAAGCTAACTATACAGAACAATAAGGGAAAAAGCAGAACTAATTACAACAGAGACAGGACATTACTTACTTAAAGATAATTAAACAAAGCAGAAGTCATCAAAATACATTCCAATTGATTTTCTCATTTAAGCCGTGTGGCTGTAATGTGCCTAATTTGAAGATCCAACGTAATTCGAGATGATGTAAGGCAGTCGATCTATCTCCTGCCCTAGGAGGTGGTGGGGCATGGTCTCTAATTTGGTATTTTAAATTGGACAACTTTTGTCCTTGAGACATAAAAATGCCGGGCCACAGGTTGATTGATATCCGTGCCTGTGATCGTTAAGTATTGATCGCGTATGCAGCCATCTGCGTTCATCTCTGAATAACCCTCTATATTAAAAAATGTCAACCCCAAGATTTAATTGTCTGACTCTTTTTCCTGGCAATAGAGACACCATTTAGCTCTAAATATTTACTCATAAAGTCATGCTTACATATAACAAAAAAATTAATACCTAGCATACATAGTTCTATAGCTACAAAATGTTGCCAATAAGGAATTCTCACATTTTGCTTGAATTTACTGAATAGAAAATGCAACAAGAAAAAAGATTTCCAAATAAACCACAAATGATCTAGCCCAAAGTGAATGTAAACAGGCGTGTGCTGAATGTTAGGAAAGTACCATTATTTACATAACATAAACATTAGTTTAAAAAGGATAACAAGTAGAGGCACAACTTTGCATTCTTTGCAGTTGCTTAAAATATGATGAATAATATTATATATATATATATATATATATATATATATATATATATATCCATGCAGAGGATCCGGCACTCCAACCATAAATTGTTATAGATGCTCTGGTGCCTTCTTTGAGGGGTCTGCGCCCCAGCACATGCAGCAATAAACAGGAAGCGGCACTCAGAGACGTGGTAACTCGTGCAAAAATAAAGCAACCAAGCTTTAATGTATCATCACATCATCAACGTTTCGGGGTTGTCCCCCTTCATCAGGATAACAACAAGTGAGCACAAAACAAACTTTATACCTTACCCCCACCAATGGAAGATGTTCAGTATTCCCGCCAGCATCCACGGAGTCCTCCGCCACTCCCCCCTGCATTCACGGCTGTTGCCGGAAGAGGAAGTGACGCGGACCACCGAAAAGACTGCTGGGTGCGTTCCCATGGAGACGCGGCACCGCTCGTATACAAGGACGCCGCCAGCGTTGTCACGGAAACCCGTGATCCGTAAGATGGTTAAACTAAAATATATATAGATGCATATAACTGCAAACCATGCTAGCCGCATCCCGTTTACCAGCAGTGTCAAATCATCCATCTTGCAACCATATAAACACAGAGAAACCATGACAAAAAATGTAACTGTATTACAAACAAATAAAACTAATCTGCATCCCATAGAATCCGCTGCTACATTGTTATTAATTCTGGGTCAAATTTCAAGAATAACATTCTCATGTAATGAGTTATATATGGCTTGTGACACATAACATATGCCTCAAAGAATACATACAGATGTAATAATAAACTCTATATACACATGTATACAAGGGTGTGGATTTAAACTTAAGTCAAATTTACTTACAATTAATTTTAAACCCCTATGGATTTTTTATCATTTCATCCTGCGTCAGACATGTGTAACACACCAGCCTGATATGGATATATTCAGAGAAAACAGTTAAGACCCATGATCTCATTCAGGCCTTTGGGAGCCATGGTGTCAAGACGGTAAATCCACCGGGCCTCCAGCTGTAGTAACCTTTTATGTCTATCACCACGTCGCAGCGATAGGGGTACATGATCGATAATTTTATAACGTATGGTGGCCACACCATGTCCCAATCGGGCAAAATGGCGTGCCACCGGTTGTTCACTGTTCCCTGAAGAAAGTGCGGCTCTAATGGCCGCCCTATGTTGAGCCATCCTCTCTTTAAATTGGCACACCGTTTTGCCTACATACTGGAGCCCACATGGGCAGAACAGCACATAAATCACAAATTTAGAGGAGCAACTAAGGGGCCATCCGATTTTAAATCTCTTACCAGACTGGGCATGTACAATGGTGTCTCCAGTCTGGAGGTATCCACATGTTGTACATCCCAGACATCGATAGCATCCGTTTTTTCTAGTTAGAAAATTTGTTATCTTGTTTTGTCCAAACCCAGTAATGTCGGTCCGGACAATAATGTCCTTGATGTTCTTGCTTCTGGAATGGCCTGCAAGCAGACGAGTGCCATGCAGGCTGTTCAAACCTGGATCAGATGCCACCAGCGGCCACCATGATTTGACGTATTTCTTTTTAGCTGCGCTTTGTGTGTTAAATTCCGTGATCCACGGAATGGAGATCTGTAGAGACTCCTTCTTCCGCTTTGTACTGGTCTCTGACAAAAGGGTTTGACGTGTGTGGCCTACTGCCCTGTCTTTGGCTTTTTCTAACTCAAGGATATGATAACCCTTGTCTAAAAATTTTTTTGTCATAATCTCCAACTGCCTCACGGTATCCTCTGGGTCACTAGTGGTCCTACATACCCTCAAGTACTGAGAATATGGAAGACCCCTAACAGTAGACCTTGGGTGGAAGCTGTTATACCTAAGCAGGCTATTTCTGTCCGTGGGCTTCGTATACAATGTTGTTTGTATCCGTTGCTGGACAATCAAAATTTTTATGTCTAGATAATGGATCTCTGTGGAACTGGTGTTATATGTGAGTTTAATTGGACTAGAAGACTTATTGTGATTATCAACATGTGTGAGTAAACATTGCAGATCCCCATCCCAGAACACCAGGAGATCGTCAATATACCTATAGTACACAAACATACCCTCCGCTATACTTGCATTCTCAAAAAATAATTTGCGTTCCACCTCCCACATAAATGAGTTGGCTAGTGACGGAGCCACTGCCGACCCCATGGCACAACCGGTTTTCTGGCGGTAAAACCGGCCATCAAATAAAAAATAATTGTGCGTGAGGGTAAACATGAGAAGGGTCAAAAAGAATTCTATATCAGGTCCCTTATACAGTGGATTATTGACCAATAAATGTCTCACAGCCTCCACACCTGCCCGGTGAGGGATGCAGGTATAGAGGCTGGAGACATCAAGTGTCACCATAGTAACAGTCGCAGGAACAATCTGTAACTCCTCCAGATGTCTAAGCAACATCGTGGAATCTTTAAGATAGGAAAAAGTGCTCTAGATGCATGGTTGTATGAACAAGTCTAGGTATATAGACACTGGCTCACACAAAGACCCCCTGGCAGACACAATGGGCCTGCCAGGAGGTCTTAGTGGATCCTTGTGGATTTTCGGTATAGTGTAAAATATTGGTACTTTTGGAAACCCAGTTTTTAATTTACCACATATACCACTTGAAATAACCCCATCAGTGACCGCCGTGTCCAAAATACAATCCAATTCGCTCTTATATTGATCTGTTGGATCATGATCAAGTAAACAATAGGTATCAACATCATTAAGCAACCGTAAACATTCAGTGCGATATTCATCTATACCCAACACAACAATTGAACCCCCCTTGTCTGCACCGCGTATTATTATGTCTTGCCTTTCTCCCAATGATTTAAGTGCTAAACGTTCATGTTTAGATAAATTGGGATGAATTTGACTAGGGCTAGGACATTGCATAGACTCCACCATGCGGCAGAACGTTTTAATAGAGGGGTTGGTTGTGATGGGTTCAAACTGCGATCTCGGTCCAAGTCTGTGTAACTCCCGGGGTACTACTTCAGATGGAGAAATGTCCACTTTTTTATCATGGTATTCCCTGAGTTTGAGAGTGCGTTGTAGTTTAAAGTTCTCAATCTTGTCATAAAACATATCTGGCTGGTTTGTGGGCAAAGAACTTTAAACTACAACGCACTCTCAAACTCAGGGAATACCATGATAAAAAAGTGGACATTTCTCCATCTGAAGTAGTACCCCGGGAGTTACACAGACTTGGACCGAGATCGCAGTTTGAACCCATCACAACCAACCCCTCTATTAAAACGTTCTGCCGCATGGTGGAGTCTATGCAATGTCCTAGCCCTAGTCAAATTCATCCCAATTTATCTAAACATGAACGTTTAGCACTTAAATCATTGGGAGAAAGGCAAGACATAATAATACGCGGTGCAGACAAGGGGGGGGTTCAATTGTTGTGTTGGGTATAGATGAATATCGCACTGAATGTTTACGGTTGCTTAATGATGTTGATACCTATTGTTTACTTGATCATGATCCAACAGATCAATATAAGAGTGAATTGGATTGTATTTTGAACACGGCGGTCACTGATGGGGTTATTTCAAGTGGTATATGTGGTAAATTAAAAACTGGGTTTCCAAAAGTACCAATATTTTACACTATACCGAAAATCCACAAGGATCCACTAAGACCTCCTGGCAGGCCCATTGTGTCTGCCAGGGGGTCTTTGTGTGAGCCAGTGTCCATATACCTAGACTTGTTCATACAACCATGCATCTAGAGCACTTTTTCCTATCTTAAAGATTCCACGATGTTGCTTAGACATCTGGAGGAGTTACAGATTGTTCCTGCGACTGTTACTATGGTGACACTTGATGTCTCCAGCCTCTATACCTGCATCCCTCACCGGGCAGGTGTGGAGGCTGTGAGACATTTATTGGTCAATAATCCACTGTATAAGGGACCTGATATAGAATTCTTTTTGACCCTTTTCATGTTTACCCTCACGCACAATTATTTTTTATTTGATGGCCGGTTTTACCGCCAGAAAACCGGTTGTGCCATGGGGTCGGCAGTGGCTCCGTCACTAGCCAACTCATTTATGTGGGAGGTGGAACGCGAATTATTTTTTGAGAATGCAAGTATAGCGGAGGGTATGTTTGTGTACTATAGGTATATTGACGATCTCCTGGTGTTCTGGGATGGGGATCTGCAATGTTTACTCACACATGTTGATAATCACAATAAGTCTTCTAGTCCAATTAAACTCACATATAACACCAGTTCCACAGAGATCCATTATCTAGACATAAAAATTTTGATTGTCCAGCAACGGATACAAACAACATTGTATACGAAGCCCATGGACAGAAATAGCCTGCTTAGGTATAACAGCTTCCACCCAAGGTCTACTGTTAGGGGTCTTCCATATTCTCAGTACTTGAGGGTATGTAGGACCACTAGTGACCCAGAGGATACCGTGAGGCAGTTGGAGATTATGACAAAAAAATTTTTAGACAAGGGTTATCCTATCCTTGAGTTAGAAAAAGCCAAAGACAGGGCAGTAGGCCACACACGTCAAACCCTTTTGTCAGAGACCAGTACAAAGCGGAAGAAGGAGTCTCTACAGAACTCCATTCCGTGGATCACGGAATTTAACACACAAAGCGCAGCTAAAAAGAAATACGTCAAATCATGGTGGCCGCTGGTGGCATCTGATCCAGGTTTGAACAGCCTGCATGGCACTCGTCTGCTTGCAGGCCATTCCAGAAGCAAGAACATCAAGGACATTATTGTCCGGACCGACATTACTGGGTTTGGACAAAACAAGATAACAAATTTTCTAACTAGAAAAAACGGATGCTATCGATGTCTGGGATGTACAACATGTGGATACCTCCAGACTGGAGACACCATTGTACATGCCCAGTCTGGTAAGAGATTTAAAATCGGATGGCCCCTTAGTTGCTCCTCTAAATTTGTGATTTATGTGCTGTTCTGCCCATGTGGGCTCCAGTATGTAGGCAAAACGGTGTGCCAATTTAAAGAGAGGATGGCTCAACATAGGGCGGCCATTAGAGCCGCACTTTCTTCAGGGAACAGTGAACAACCGGTGGCACGCCATTTTGCCCGATTGGGACATGGTGTGGCCACCATACGTTATAAAATTATCGATCATGTACCCCTATCGCTGCGACGTGGTGATAGACATAAAAGGTTACTACAGCTGGAGGCCCGGTGGATTTACCGTCTTGACACCATGGCTCCCAAAGGCCTGAATGAGATCATGGGTCTTAACTGTTTTCTCTGAATATATCCATATCAGGCTGGTGTGTTACACATGTCTGACGCAGGATGAAATGATAAAAAATCCATAGGGGTTTAAAATTAATTGTAAGTAAATTTGACTTAAGTTTAAATCCACAACCTTGTATACATGTGTATATAGAGTTTATTATTACATCTGTATGTATTCTTTGAGGCATATGTTATGTGTCACAAGCCATATATAACTCATTACATGAGAATGTTATTCTTGAAATTTGACCCAGAATTAATAACAATGTAGCAGCGGATTCTATGGGATGCAGATTAGTTTTATTTGTTTGTAATACAGTTACATTTTTTGTCATGGTTTCTCTGTGTTTATATGGTTGCAAGATGGATGATTTGACACTGCTGGTAAACGGGATGCGGCTAGCATGTTTTGCAGTTATATGCATCTATATATATTTTAGTTTAACCATCTTACGGATCACGGGTTTCCGTGACAACGCTGGCGGCGTCCTTGTATACGAGCGGTGCCGCGTCTCCATGGGAACGCACCCAGCAGTCTTTTCGGTGGTCCGCGTCACTTCCTCTTCCGGCAACAGCCGTGAATGCAGGGGGGAGTGGCGGAGGACTCCGTGGATGCTGGCGGGAATACTGAACATCTTCCATTGGTGGGGGTAAGGTATAAAGTTTGTTTTGTGCTCACTTGTTGTTATCCTGATGAAGGGGGACAACCCCGAAACGTTGATGATGTGATGATACATTAAAGCTTGGTTGCTTTATTTTTGCACGAGTTACCACGTCTCTGAGTGCCGCTTCCTGTTTATTGCTGTATATATATATATATATATATATATATATACAGTATATATATATATATATACATATATACACACACACGAGTATGTATATGCACAAAAACACTGTGATCAAACAAAATATTTACAGTATTTATGCATATATTGGGGATATTCAGAATTGTTAGCAAACCAAAAGAGAAAACTAATGGGCAAAACCATGTGCACTGCAGGTGGGGCAGATGTAACATATGCAGAGAGAATTACAATAGATTTGGGTGTGGTGTGTTCAAACTGAAATCTAAATTGCAGTGTAAAAATAAAGCGGCCAGTATTTACCCTGCACAGAAACAAAATAACCCACCCAAATCTAACTCTCTCTGCACATGTTACATCTGCCCCACCTGCAGTGCAACATTGTTTTGCCCAATTACTAACTTTATTGGTTTGCTAACAACTCTGAATAACCCCCATAATACAGTATAATATACTGTATGTAATTACACATCCCCATTGCTGTCTGATTATTATTGTTTAACCACTTCAAAGCTGTTTAGTTAGAAAAATACAGATATTAAGATTTTAAAAGCAACATCTTTTTGTTTAACCCTCATTCACTAGTAATATTCTTTATGAATACTATATATGGATAATTTGTGCAATGAGTACGCTCAGATTAATTAAAAATATATACTCGTGTTAAATTTGCATGCAAATACATATCATTATTTATTATTTTTCTTATGCATGTTACTCTATATTTGTCCATAATTGGGTGGTAGCGTTTGTAGGTTAGGTCCCTGTCCTCTTGACACATACAGAGATATTTTTAAGCAGGAACTCTGCTCCTGAAACTCTCATTAAATATAACATAGGGCCTAATTCAGACCTGATCGTAGATGTGCTAAATTTAGCACATCTACGATCAGTTTCACAGACATGCGGTCGGACACCCAGCACAGGGCTAGTCCTCCCCGCATGTGTGGCTCTGCCACTTCCCGTACAGGTACAAAAGCAATGCACAGCGGTGATGCTTTTGTACCTGAGGAGAAGCTCCCTACCAGCGCAGCTCCTGTGCAATGGCAGGGAGCTACTCGTCACTTCCTGGGTCGCAGCGGCTGCATGTGACATCACGCAGCCACCGCAGCCCGCCACCCGAACATTCGGGGCATGCCTGTGTTGCCTGGACCACGCCCCAAAAATGGCGGCCCAATGCTGCCGGACTGCCCACTCCTGCCCAGCGACTGCCTCTGCCTGTCAATCAGGCAGAGGCGATCGCAGGGCTGAGATGGCCATCGGCTCTCTGGCATGCGCCAGCACTGTATTTCAGACCTGATTGCCCGCTGTGCAAAAATGCACAGCAGAGATCAGGTCTGAATTAGGTCCATAATCCAGAACTGGGTTCCGGAACCTGTCCTGGTCCAAAATGTATTTTCCATAAGATAATTTTATTTTAAAGTCCATTGTGAGTGCCTTCTTTTCTATCTATCTATCTATCTATCTATCTATCTATCTATCTATCTATCTATCTATCTATCTATCACTTTTTTAATAGTTTCACCCCCAGACCCATAGTTTCTGAACCTTTTTTTCCAGAAAAATAATACTGTTGACACCCAATAAACAGCTTCGGCTTCCTACCACTAATTTATTAACACTATAGTTTTTTCACTGTATGCTGCCCTGGGCTTTCTGGCTTATGCTGATTTTTTTGGGTGCCACATCCTGCACCTAGATATAGCGCTAGGGACCCCAATATACAGAGAGGCATTGATGCGGCTTGGGGGCTCATTCATACATTTGTGCAAATATATGTAACCAAGATCTCTGAATTCTAATATTGTGGAGGATTTACATTTGGTTACTGATGTCATTCAGGGTGCTGGGGGAAACAAAATGCTTTTTTCTCTTGCTTAAATCAAACTTTGACTGATTGCTATAAACTTGTCACCAACCTTTCAGGGTTGTTGGGGATAGCCCTGGGCTTCAGCCCAGGCATGGGGCATACTCAGGAGGGGGAGAGCAGTTTATTTGTCCCTATTTCCCAAGGAATCCCTAGCCTGGGATGACTAGTTTGGGGGGGATGAATACTTTGGCTGGAGGTCCCTGTCAAGCATGTCCCCTGGCTGTGGCATTACCGAGCCTGGAGCAGGTCCTGGAAATATGGGGGCCCTAACAGAATTTTTGCCCATATTTCCAACACCAGAATAGGAGCCGGTTGCTCATTCACTGAAATGCGGGGAAGCCCCACTCTACTCTTTTCCCATATTTCCTGAAACAGGATGGGCTCTAAAAGCTGGTTATGCTTTGGAGGTGGACCACACAAAGTTGTTTTTTTAACACTTTTTTCACACTGACACAGAAGCCTGGATGGATCACACTGATCTGTACACTCTTCTGCAAACACGCTGTTGTATTTTGACCCAAGATTAGTGATTTTATGGATTCTTGGTACATTTCTGTGAAGTAATGTTTCCTTTAGAAGGTATTTGTGAGTTTGGCTGATGAAATACAGTTTTTGATCATATTTGCATGAAAGCCCGTGTTTGGAAATTTGATTCGATAAAACACTCCCGTGTTTGCCTTTAGTAAATTTCTGTGTTTGAAAACACAGACAAAAACTCAAGAGAATGCAAACTAGGGCAAACACAATTCTTAGTAAATTTAGCACCACAGCGAAAAGACTGCACCATACTTGCCTACCTGAACCTCTCCATGAGGGAGAAAATGCTCTGTTTCTGGACTTTCCTTGTAATGTATGATTGCCATCACCTGTGGTGAAACACCTTTCTTATCAATTAACTAGCTCACCACAGGTGATGGCAATCATACATTACCAGGAAAGTCCAGGAACAGAGCATTTTCTCCCTCATGGAGAGGGTCAGGTAGGCAAGTATGGACTGCACCAGTGAATCCTTTAATGAAACATGAATGATGAAGGATCAGAAAAAACAGACTGAAACTCTCCAGTCAGCTGAACACAATGATTTGGTAGAAAGAGTAAGGGGCCCTACTCATTTGACGATGCACCGCCGAGGTGCCCGACGGCCGAAACGGCCGACGAGCGACCCGGCGGCGGGGGGGCAGTGACGGGGGGGAGTGAAGTTTCTTCACTCCCCCCGTCACGCGGCTGCATTGAAGTGCAGGCAAATATGGACGAGATCGTCCATATTGGCCTGCATGCACAGCCGACGGGAGACCAGCGATGAGCGAGCGCGGGGCCGCGCATCGTTCATCGCTGGAGTCTCCACACTGAAAGATATGAACGAGTTCTAGTTCATTTATGAACGAGATCGTTCATATCTTTCAGAAAATCGGCCAGTGTGTAGGGCCTATAAAGCAGCAAGAGACCTTGATTACAGGACCAGGTGCAAAGACACTATGATTCTGTCTGTGGATTACAACTTTGTGACTGTGTTATCTATTTTTAGGTCACAATTTATTTTATTTGAGTGCTAAATTTAGTATTTAAGATGTTTTTTCATTTATCTGTCAACACTACTGTGTTCAGAGTTTGCTGGCCAAGGTCTCCATTAAAAAAAAAATCACCAAAATAATAAAAAATTTAACCAAACATGGTCTGGTTCACATAGACATGAACACTATTCAATGGGGGAAATTCAATTGTTTGAAAAGTCGGTTGGGTGTCTGTTTTTTCCTGTCTATTAGATAGGAAAAAACAGACATCCAACTGACATTTCAAACAATTGAATACCCCCCCCCCCCACTGTGTACAAACCAGCATGCATGCGTGGTATCCAGAAAGAGCAATTATTAAATGCATACTGTAGGATCACTCATAAAAACACATTAATCATTAGTTGCTTGATAAATCAGTTTAATAAAGTATTTAATGGTTACATATAAGCCATCAAATAAATATATAATAAAAATCAAGAATAAGTAAGCAGAACTTGCAAGAACACCTAGCATCTGCAATTAAGGCTTAATGGATAATTTATAGATGTTATCGGTCATGTTACAGTACATATATAACCAGTACTGAAGTGTGACATATGGAAGGCACTGAAACAAAATAATGACAGAAGCTCTCACCACTGTTGCCAGAGCTCCATAAGTTTGATAAATAACGTGCAGTTCTAATTAGCCAAAGGTAAATGGATGTACATGTACCAGACAGCAATAATTTTGGCTAACTGGAGTGGTAAAGCTAGTGTGTAATTTCCACAATCCATTGTATACACAGGTGTTGAGCACCCTGATGGAGAAATTTGTTTGTATTATCAGCAGGACAACTGGGTATGAAGTCAATAATCTTTTGCTGGATGCCAATGTAAGGATCGTTAGCTGCTACAAGACAGTATGTTTGTTAGGTTGAAACCCTTGTGCTTTTCTTACTTGTGCTTTTCTTTTAATCCCAACATGTTAAGTGGAATCACCAAGGACTAGAAAAAATATGAAGAAAAAACTCTGTAGATAAGCTTAACCTCTTCAGGGATACTGGCACATATGTGCATATTTACAGTACTTAACCCTACTTCACAACATCCCCCGTTTCCGGGCAGCGACGCGCCCGTGCGTTATGGCCGCAGCGCATGTGCAGTTCGAACCTGATCGCACGGCTGTGAAAAACTGCAGAGTGCGATCAGGTTGGAATGACCCCCACAGTCCCTGAGCAGAGCATTCTGTCCCTCCTGGAGAGGGTCATGTTGGGAGGTATTCTTAACAGTTATTTTTAAATGCAAAACCTTTTGAAGCTTGAATATATATTTATAACTAAATCGGTTAATATAATGTATAAAACTATTTTTTCTTAACTTGAAATGTATTATATTTTCAAATATTTATATAGATAGATAGATAGATAGATAGATAGATAGATAGATAGTACACTCGGAGCGGCAATCCGATGATTATAGAGCCAGCTGGAGCCCTCCCATATACCTCGGTATATACATACGGTCACTGCGGTGCGGCACTCAGCATAATGAATAGTCAGCAGACTTGTATGTAGAATAACAATGTTTCAGTGCTTCTTTTATTGCACTATCATCAGGTTATTAACCTGATAATGCAATAAAAGAAGCACTGAAATGTTGTGATCGTATATATGTGTGTGTGTGTGTGTGTGTGTGTGTGTGTGTGTGTGTGTGTGTGTGTGTGTGTGTGTGTATGATACAGTATATCAGGGGTGGGGAACCTCCGCCCCGGGATCCGTATAAGGCCCGCGAAGCCGTTTGCTCCGGCCCACCCGCTTCTCTCAGTGAGACACGCCGCCGCTCAGTCCGGCGGCAGCGTGTCTCAGCTGTCAGGACAGGGAGGAGAGCGCAACGGCGGCGTGTAGGACTTGAAACCAGCCGCCAGTTCGTAATCCAATCAGAGCTCGCGGACCGACAGCCAATCAGGAGCCGCAGCTGCCGGTCTGCGAGCTCTGATTGGCTCTCGAACCGGCGGCTGATTTCAAGTCCTACACGCTGCCGCCCAACATAGCCGCGCTGTCCTCCGTGTCCCGCCGAAAGGAGCAGCAAGCAGCGGTAAGCAGCACGGGGGGGGGGGGACGACTGTGGGGGGCATTTGTATACCTGGCACTGTGGGGACAACTGTATACCTGGCACTGTGGGGACATCTGTATATCTGGCACTGTGGGGGCATCTGTATACCTGGCACTGTGGGGGCATCTGTATACTTGGCACTGTGGGGGGCATCTGTATACCTGGCACTGTGGGGACATCTGTATATCTGGCACTGTGGGGGCATCTGTATACCTGGCACTGTGGGGGCATCTGTATACTTGGCACTGTGGGGGGCATCTGTATACCTGGCACTGTGGGGACATCTGTATACCTGGCACTGTGGGGACATCTGTATACCTGGCACTGTGAGGGGCATCTGTATACCTGGCACTATGGGGACATCTGTATACCTGGCACTGTGAGGGGCATTTGTATACCTGGCACTGTGGGGGCATCTGTATACCTGGCACTGTGCGGGGGCATCTGTATACCTGGCACTGTGCGGGGGCATCTGTATACCTGGCACTTTGGGGGGGCATTTGTATACCTGGCACTGTGAGGGGCAATTGTGGATCTGGCACTTCACTATTGGGGGCATATGTGTATCACGTCCCATTTTAACTGACCACACCCATTTAAGGGGCAGACCTACTGGGGGGCAGGGTCATTTTTTTAAGTTGAGAATTTTTGTATGGCCCCCGAAGGATTTTATAAATATCCAAATAGCCCTCGGTAGAAAAAAGGTTCCCCACCCCTGCAGTATATGATTTAACAGTGAGCAAAAGATATAGCCAGAGTGTTTAGAGACCTTGGGCACAGATTTATCAAGCCTTGGATAAAGTACCAACTGAGCAGCTTCCTAACTGCCATTTAACAGGCTGTGTTTGAAAAATAACAGTTATGAGCTGGTTGGATGGTACATTATCAGTGTGTAATTTGTCACTCTCCAAAGCTTGATAAATCTGGGCCTATATAATAAAACCAAAAGTGCAAAGACACCCTAATTCTAATTACAGTATGGGTTAAAAAAATTTGTTCTCTGATCTCAGGTGACTATTCAGCTTATTTATTTATTTATATTTTTCATTCAGTTTATTTTTGAAAATTTTATATGAAAAATACAGAAAAAAACTATAAATGAGGATGAGAACTAGAATTCAGAAAACAATAAAACACAAAGTATAGACAATGCCATGATGAAAATAAACACAGGAAATACATAAATAGCAGCAATATATAATGCGCAGGCTGCATGCCGCCCACAATGCTTAATTTTGTGGCCCAAGTTTACTTTTTTGAAAACAATGGAATGCGACCTGCCACCGCCAGATGAGTTACTGTTGGCCCGTCTCCCGTGATTGGACCTTAGCTCCGATTGGGCAGCATTCCCCGTTCTGCACATACGCAAGAAGATAGTGATAGAGATTGGGAAATGTCCACAGGGGAGCTGCTGCGCATGCCCGGCTGGCTTTGCAAAGATCCCCCCTCCACCGCATCCCATCTGCTCAGCGCCATTAGCACTGAAGCCGTCACATCCTGTATGGGTGTGTGCCCGACTGCCATGTATACAAAACTGCCATAATTGCAGGAGGATTCTTCTGGAATCTGGATTGAAAAACATCTCTCAACGAGGAAGTTAAATTGGTGGGGGCTGATACAAGAGGCACAGAGGGTTTGCGGCTGGAGGGTACACAACTAGCAAGAAGGAAATCCAGAGGGCATGTGGCTGGACTGGAGGGACAGAAGGGGGGCTGGAAGTGACATACTAGCTCACACTGATATATATTACACAGGATAGGGGACCACACAGAGATATGTGAGGGGGAATAACTCTGCTCCCAGCTCTCACTCATATGTATTTTTATTCATATATAGAGGAGAGGGGACGGCACAGTCATATATGAGGGGCAATAACACAGCTCCCAGCTCATACTATTAAAAATGTTTTCTGATTATACTTTAATGTTGGGTTCTCTAATAAACCTTTCAAAATTGCATATAAGACTTTTTCTTTATCGTGCAGCCCACACAAGACATAGACCTTGATTATTTGGCCCAGTTGGGATTTTGACTTTGACATGCCTGGTCTACAGAATAAGAAATATATATCCAATCATACAGGAAATATCATGAGTAAAATAACATCAATTATGAAGCATCATGGTGATTGTCTTGCCATCTCACCAAATGCCATCTCATCAGTGGGGGATCTCCACTCCCCCCAGCAACATAATGCATAGAAGTAGTCCAAGAACCCATATATGTTTATATTTAAGAAAGCAATTTTGCTTAGTATAATAAAATCTTTCTTATCCCACCACTTCATTCATCAACTTATACCACTCAGCAAATGGAGGCTATCAAAGTGCTGGAAATGCAGACCTTAGCCAGGGTCAAAGCATTTGGTATATAGGGGGACATGTACAAAGCAGTGATACTTTTATAGTATGCAAATTATAAATGTTACATCAATGCTGATTGGTTGCCATGGGCAGCTTCTCCACTGGCTCACTTCTCCACTTGTATCACTGCTTAGTACATACCCCCCTTAGTGTCCAATTAGGAACTGAACTCTGTCACAAATACCCAAATTGGAGATATAAATTTTGTCAGACAAAAGGGCAATGTTACCCCTCGTTATAATAATACAATTAGTGACCTGTACCCATTGGCATATTTATAATAAGTACAGTGTGTGCAGTACACATGGCCACCCTACACCCATTGTTTTTAATACTTACCCTCCGGAGTCCCATGGCGCAGCAGCAGCGCTGGAGAAATCACTGGGAAAATGGTGCGGCGCCATTTTGCCAGTGTTTCGAGCGTGTGCAGTAGGAAAAATACTGGGAAAATGGTCACTGTGCCATTTTCTCCAGATCTGTGCATGTTCTTTAGACTCTGGGACAGTGCTAGTGTTGGCTAGAGAGGACGGGGCCTAGACAGAGCCTGCTCATGGACACTCCCTCCTCTCTAGAAATGCCCCTGTCTGTACCCAAAATGCCTGGACAACAAAGCATTCCTAGAGGATGTGCCAAAACAAGCACTTAGGACACCTGTCAGGGGCCCCAAACTCAAATATACTTAACTCAAGGGGTCTAGATACACCCTATGCAGTATATAAAATTGTGTCTGTTCAAATCACAACGCAGAAGTGGCAAACAAAAGACTGCCCAACAGCAAAGACCAGTCCTTATCCTCCAATGGGCCCAAGGCTACCTCCCATTTAAGTCGGAGCAAAGTCAGGGCAGAGTCTTGCAGTAAGAAGATAAGAAAAAATCCTAGAAATCACTATCCCTTTTCCAGATGTTTGCAAGAGGTTTTTAACAGGATCAACAGCAATCTGTCTTAATGACATCAGAAGATTTGAGAACCCTATTACTATACAGATAGTTAAGAGAGGAGACCCCATTTCCATACCATAGTGGATAACTATCTAACAGATCCAAGTCTTCAAGATTAGTAGAATGCCATAAGGGAATATCTGAATACAAACCCTCTCCCCCCACCAAATCACCAGCCTGTTTCCAAAGCATGTGAGCTGTGTGACGATCAGGGCTCCCCCTCTGTGGCAACTATAATCAAATAATGAAGAAAGACATCTAGAAACCGCACGCACTAATAATAATAATAATAATAATAATAATAACAATACTCATAGTAATAATTTGATTTATAAAGTGCTCTTTTTCCTATAGGATTCAAGGTTCTTTACAGAAATCAAAGACAAAGTACATGATAAAATACAGTACAAACAATTTATTATCACAGCAACGAGAAAAATGACAAATAAAAATGTAAAAACCTAGAGAGTAGGCATAATGCAAGGTTGGTGTAGTCATTGTGGGTAATAACTTCCATGGGTAATATATTCAACCCATGTTTGGGCAAGGTGCATGCTGGTAGGTGGCAGAAGACACAAAGCAGCGCCTAGGTCCTTCAGCAGTGATAACAGAATAGCTTGTGTCCGGTTGGCAGCCTCGGTTGGGTTAGTGGAAGTCTTCAGCCTGGGAATCTATCACTGAGCTGGGACTTCAGCCTGGGGTCCATCACCAACTGTGGCTTGTCTCAGGGGCCCAGTTTACAAGAAATGCTGGGCTTCAAAGGAAAATTTGGTGATTCCGCACCAGTCATGGATAATATATCCGAAATATGTATAGACAGAAACCAGAAATATAGATTTAGGGATGTGATCCCCCAATGACGTACTCTGGTGGTGCACCTAGAGTCAGGGTTGTATTAATTGCTACAATATAGAGAGAGAAAGAAGACTCTTGGTTTGGCGCACTTTTGGTTTGAAATCAGTAAAGAAGATATGTTATAAGATTCTAAAACTTAACTTTTATTGTTATTGATTATAACATAGGCTGCGTCCCATTGAAATAACAAGAGAAAATAAAATAGAAATTAATTCACACACAGTATATATCTAGTGTAGTGATGAATAATTCTGCGATTGGATATATAAAAGATTTGATGTATTCTGGTTAATCTATAGCCACATAGATTTGGCAGGAAGATGTGTACACTGTCAGACATCATTAATCTGCCCCACCAGTACAAGTTTACTTGTATGTTAATGAGGATCATATATTGAACATATTTGTTGTACCATATACGTCCAATATTGTATATCAGGGGACTAGAAAGATGCTGGCATAGTGTCCCACTGCTACTGAATTGAAAGAAGAATAGATAGTGGTGATCCTGCTGTTAGTGTTTGTTCGGAGCTCACAATGCCATTCTACTGACACTGGGTATTCCCTGAGGGTCCCCCCTCAGGTAATAGCCTAGCCCACCACCGTTTGGCTTCCAAGATCGGACGAGGTTGGGCATAAGCGGTGGGGTGTGGTTGTAGATGTAAGTGGCAGACTAATATCTCCGATACACTAATGAGAGTGCACCAGGGGAAAGATGGGGATGGGAATGATAGAGATGGGTCTGCTGTTCGTGTTAGGCTAGAATTAACCAGGATCACGAATGAGAGTCTGAAAAAATAGGAGGAATATCAGATAAAGTAGCAGTCAGGTGCACTGATTAATTAACAGTAGTATTAGGTTCTACCAATAAGATGTGACAAAATATTGCTGTATTGAGCTGTCAAGATTGTTAAAAAGTAGGTTCCTGTTCTGATGAAATAACCACAGTATATGTAAATATAAATACAGATGATGCAAATAGGAGCTTTTAAGCTGGTTTAAGATATCATGAACAGAATGCTGATTCCAAAATGAATAAGAATGCAATCTTTATGTGAGGTTTTTCTAACTATCTATCAGACAATAGATACAAGGAGAGAAATATAAAAATTCCTGCTGTACAGACATACAAAAACAAAATAATTACTATATATATATATATATATATATATATATATATATATAATAGAAATAACACCTAAATATGCAAGCATTACCTCCAGGGTATAATGGGCCTGCAAGGAGTAAACAGCAGCAAAGTAATCTTAAATTACATTTGCAATAGCAGGGGTAGACAAGTATAAATTATCAAATAGATCCCAAATTTGTGCTATGATGGTGGTAGTCCTGTTTTCTGTAGCCAAATTCACTGTAAACCAAAAGAAGCCAGATCTATTGGATTGCACATAGTGAGTACGTTAAACAAATAATAGACATCTCCTAGATTTATCTAGGAGAAAATCAGACAATAATTTAGCTGTTTCCAAATCGGAGACCTAAGTAGTAGGAGAGCCATCAGTTAGATATTGATACTCAATCCTTTTACAGTGGTTTTCTAGGTCTAATTCTTGTTTCCTTTGAAAAGTTTTAATACTAATCAACCTCCCAATCAAGACAGGCATCCCTTTAATATATTAAGATAGATGGAGTCAGTATTCTCAGAAAACAAATCACACCATTGGGCTTCCAATTCCGAGATAGCATCCATTAATGTGAGCCAGAAAGAATTAAACTTCCAAAAAGAGTGACCCTGCGGAGCAGCATTATCAAGAGACAACAACAGGGGGACATGACCAGGCACACCATGAGACAGATACTCCACATCCACAAACAGCGGCACCAGCCTCTTAGATATCAAAGCAAGATCAATTGTAGAAAAGGAGCAATGCAAGGCTGAGATGCAGGAGTACCGAGCCAGGTGGGGTAGATGAACTCAGCAAATGTTAACCAGGCCAAGCTTAGCCACTAAGTTGGCAAAGGAATGTGCGGAGGGACCAGACACAACAGAACTTTGCCTCCATCTATCCAATGTAGGATGTAGCATGTTATTAAAGTCTCCTACACATATAACCGTGGTATCAGGAGAATTCAGTTTTATTTTCAATGTTTAATTTAATAGTTTTACATTTAAGACTACTGTGTAAAAATTGAATGCGAGAATGACCAACCAGGTCACCTACACATGGATTCAGTATGCACAAACCAGCTTGCATATGTTTGATCCAGTTCAAGCATTGTTCAACTGGTTTGAATAGTCAAACCAATTGAGGCATACAGTAGTTTAATCTTTTTGAGTTTCACAATTTCTCTTACACAGTAGTGCTAAAAATAGATTTTTTGACCAACTCCAGATTCGAGATATGGCTCGTACAAGCATCCCATCTCTGCTTCAAAACAAGATGTTCAATAACCAATGCACATGATTGCCTTTGGTCTGTCATCACGGGATGTAGTTGACTTGACGGCGGTCGAGATCCCGGCGGTCAGGATACCGATGCTGGAATTCTGACGGCTGACAATGCCGGCTAGCAGGGGCTATTGCCCCCGTTGCGCTCCCCCCCCCCCCCCCACACTTCCACACCAGCATTCTGGCGGCCGGAATCCCAGGGTCGGTATGCTGGCCTCCAGTATCCCGACTGCCGGCATTAAAGCCCCAAACCTGTCATCAGTTAGTTACTGTATGTGTATTACATTTGTGAAGCACAGTTTCGTAAGCAGGTATTTTATTAACAATGTTATATGAGGTTTTGCAAGACTTGCTGGAATTACTTTTTTTGTATGAAGGAGGGAATATACAAATTATAATGCACAATAATGAGGAAACGTTTATCCTTTGAATAGAAAATATCTACAGTATGTCATCTTCTTTAAGAATTGGCACTCTGTCTCCTCATACCAAAGTTATTATATGCATTACTACGTATTAGCTAGTTGCAACAGTATTATAAATAGATTTAATGTTTATATTCAACTCATCAGCTATTATAAACAAACTTGTGAATAACAAAACATATTACAGCACAATTCTCAGTAGTTTTAACCATTTTGTAATCTGTTGGTGCGTTGATCCCACAAACACAGGATGATTTTGTGTTTACTATATGTAACATTCATCTTGTTCTGCATCATTTATTGTAAACAGGCTATGCAATAACTCTTCCAAACAAACAAGGTCATGGCTTCTGAGTCATGTATTTGTTTTAATCTCTACAAAATTCAACTCGAATTTTTACAGCAAATGCTTTGGTAACTGCGCATTTAAATTGTAACTATAAAGTAGTTTTCAACTTTAAAGTCGCATTGTCCTCTAAAACTAAGGTGGGTTTTCTTAAACTTCCTGTGATTACATGCAAGAATATACATTAGGGTTTTAATTCAAACTGCTCCTAATGAGTTACAAAATATACAGTAGGAACAATTTAAACTTCCAATCATGTTATTACCATGGCAACCACAGTTGCATGACATGATGTAGCAAGAAAAGAAACTTTCCAACATTTAGACCTTAAAATCTTACCTCCTCCTTCAGGCATCATTTAACTTCTTCAGAACTTGGTGACTTTTTAACTCAGATTAAGAGCTCAAGGGGTCAATGTACTAAGTACTGTAGAGAGGTAAAGTGGTTGGAGATAAGGGGGGTAATTCCAAGTTGCTCGCAGCAGGAACTTTTGTAGCAGTTGGGCAAAACCATGTGCACTGCAGGGGAGGCAGATATAACATGTGCATAAAGAGTTAGATTTGGGTGGGTTATTTTATTTCTGTGCAGGGTAAATACTGGCTGCTTTATTTTTACACTGCAAATTAGATTGCAGATTGAACACACCCCACCCAAATCTAACTCTCTCTGCACATGTTATATCTGCCTCCCCTGCAGTGCACATGGTTTTGCCCAACTGTTAAAAAATTTCCTGCTGCGATCAACTTGGAATTACCCCCAATATACCAGCCAATCAGCTCCAAACCACCATGTTATAGGCTGTGATTGAAAAATGACAGTTATGAGCTGGTTGGTTGATACTTTATCTCTGTCCGCTTTATCTTTTTCCAGAGCATAGTACATAGACCCCCAAGTTACACTCTCCTGGGAACAATGAGGAAACACAATGTTAGCAGGGAAAGGCACAGTTCTTTCAGTAACAGCCATATAAATCACCTGCACAGATTAATTTTTAAAACTGAACAATGAGTTATAATGACTCTCCTGGAAAAAAAAGACCTTTCAGCTTAATTTCATGTTATAGAGATTACAAACCTTGCTGCCATAAGCATATCTACCCCTTGGCCAAGATAGCAGTTGCCAGGGGCGCTGGCTGAGGAGAGGCACTGCCTAGCAGTGCCACCCATGGCCAGAGGGTAGAATCACATAGTAGTTCTGTTCCAGGCCCCCGGCTACGGGTGTGATTTAATGACAGTCACTAACTTCACTTGATAGGGCTGCCGCTCACCGATTGTGATATATAACCCTGTATGTACTTTTCCTTTGTCTTCCTAGTCCAAGAATGCTGGGTGTGATGATGACATGCCGTGTGATGTCATCATGCACGCCGGACGCTGCTTAGCATTCTGGGATGAGTGCTGTGACTAGAGGAGACCAAAAGGAGCCATGTGTCTTGGTGTCCTCCAGCTACCTGCTAGTGGAGGGACATTCCTAGAAAGTAGGACAAGTTCTATTTCTAAAACACATGTGAAATTCTTCATTGAGTCCTTATAGACATTAGTAAATGCATTGATGCACACCTAAACGTTACCAGCACACATACTGTACATACTTCTAAGAACTTTATGTTTCTTCTGTTGGTTTTTCTATCCTGGGTGTATTTCTACTATGCAGAGAACCATGTAAAAACAGCCCCTACCTACACTACACAATACCTTGGGAAATCATCACTCTTATTCAAGGAGTCAAGTCTAGAACCACAAGAATAAAAAGGGCTTTGCCTTAAGAACTTCAAAAAACTTTTTCCTTTCCTAATAACTGGACTCTGCTGGGGTCCAGTAAAGTGGCTGTGACAGATCTCCCATACTATGACTACAAGGCTTCACCCCCTCATAAATATTATATTAGGAGGCATAACTATTCCTGTCCACATAAGTGCAATGCAGATTATCATTATTCTACATTGCTTGAATATATGTCTATGGAAATTCTCTATACACGAGGTATAGTTTGTCACCAGTAGGACACTTTCCAACATTCTGGAATGCTTATCCAAGACTAACTTTAAACCAGCCTCAAATTCTAAAGCTAGCAGAGTCCCAAAAGCAGGGGTGTAGCTACCCTATGGCCAGAATCTCACTTGCAAGAGATGCTGGCTGACTGTGCCATCCATGCCATGACATCTCTCCAGAGTCCAGACTCCTGACAGAATGCCCTGTCAAGAAACTGTTCCATTGGTCAGACATGGACTACTACTGTGTGGGCATAATGTGTAAGGAGCACTACTACTGTGTGGCATAAAGTATAAGGGGTACTAATAATGTGGTGAATATTGTTTTAGGAGCACTACTACTGTGTGGATATAATGTGTAAGGGGCACTCTAACTGTGTGGCATAATGTGTAAGGTTATTACTACTACGGAAATAATGTGTAACTGGCATTACTACTCTGAGCAAAATATGTAAGGGGCACCACTAAAATGTGCCATAATGTGTAAGGGGCACTACTACAGTGTAGCATAATGTATATAAGGGGCACTACTGTGTGGTGTATTGTGAATAAGGGAACTACTGTGTGGTGTAATGTGAATAAGGATACTACTGTGTGGAGTATTGTTATGTGCATACTGTGTGGTGTAATTTGAATTGGGGGTACTATTGGGGAGCCAAATCCCTTCCCTACAAGGTCACATCCCTTTTATGATGTGTGCTCCTTCGGCATGTGCTGTCCCTATTTAAAATATGAGGGTCTCCAATGCTCTTTCTGGCACAGGGCATCAAAATGTGTATGTGTGGGTGGGTGGTGTGGGGAAATCAATCCCTTACTTTGCCATGGGCGCTTGGACCCCTAGATACACTCCTGCTTGCTGCTTAAGGAAATGTCTGTGTGAATGCACCTTTAAATACAAACTGTACTGAAAACATACTACTAAATTATAGTAGTCCTGTCGTGGGGTCTCTCCTCCATCTGATTTCTTTTCACATTTCTTGATTCCTTAATTGTTATACTTCTTCTTAAAAAACCTAATTTAGGTCCCAACTGCATGACCACCTACAGACCGGTATCAAACCTTCCTTTACTAGCAAAGGTTATTGAGAAAGAGGTTGCAAATGAACTGGATACCCGCCTGGCAACTCATGATATTTATGATCCATTCCAATCAGGATTCAGGAGAAGACATAGCACTGAAACAGCCCTGGTGTGTGTGTGTGTGTGTGTGTGTGTGTGTGTGTGTGTGTGTGTGTGTGTTAAATGATCTTCTGATAGCAAGAGACAGAGGTGACTGTTCAGTATTAATCCTTCTGGATCTCACTGCAGCGTTTGATACTTTGGACCATGGGCTCCTGATTGAGCAACTGATACATTTTTGTGGACTGGATGGCACAGTCCTAAGCTGGTTCAAATCATTTCTCCCAGGCAGGTCACAGAGAGTATTGTCTGGAGTATACTCATCACCATTGGTGCCATTGCCATGTGGTGTCCCACAAGGTTCTATACTATCTCCCATGCTTTTTGCAGTATACATGCTACCGCTGGGTGAAATAATCAGGTGCCATGGAATGGTCTACCACTGCTATGCAGATGATACACAACTGTACTTATCCTTTGCTCCGGGCACTGATAACACAATAGCAACCCTAAATGGTTGTCTAGCTGAGCTCCAGGAGTGGATGAGATCCAGTTGGCAGTGACTGAACCTTGATAAAACAGAGGTCCTTATGATAGGACCGCAACATCAAAGGACAAGACTGCAGCATAGTCAACCAACTGGATTTACAATCGGGGATTCAGAATTACGGGTGTAGTACAGGTGACCGGCGGTCTCCTGACCGCCGGTCATCTTACCGACGCCGGGATCCCAGCAGCATACCAACGCCGGGATCCCGGCGGGGAGGGGCGAGTGCAGCAAGCCCCTTTCGGGCTCGGTGGCGACCTGCGGTCGCCACGGGTTCTATTCCCACTCTATGGGTGTCGTGGACACCCACGAGTGGAAATAGTCCCTGTTGGTCGGCATGCCGACCATCAGGACAGTGAGCTGTCGGGCTCACGGAGGAGGTCATGTGACTGTCGGTCAGCCGTCCGGCGGTCACATGACTACCACCCAGAATTACAAACCACTGATCGTGTGTGGAATCTTGGTGTTGTCCTGGATGGTGGCTTGACACTTAAACATCAGATATCAGCCACAATCAAATCCTCATTCGTTCACCTGAGGAACATAGCCAGAATCAAGCACTTAATTCCCTCAGATGATCTGCCAAAAGTCATACATGCATTTGTATCATCTTGATTAGACTACTGTAAAGCCCTCTACCTTGGTCTCCCAGCAAAAGAATTGCACCACTTACAGCTGGTGCAAAACATAGCTGCCAGGCTGTTAACCAACCAGCCCCATTCTAGCCACATAAAACCCATCCTCTACTACCTTCACTGGCTGCCTGTAAGTTGGCGAATCATCTTCAAGATTGGCTTACTGAGTTTCAAAGCACTACATGACCAGGGCCCAAGGTACCTGAAGCAGCTTCTGATTCCATACTGCCCCACTCGATTACTGCGATCTGTAGATGAAGGACTTTTAGCAGTACCTAGAATCTCCCATAATTCATCTGGGGGTCGAGCTTTTAGTCATGCATCTCCGAATCTATGGAACTCCCTTCCCCGCATAGTGCGAGAGACCCCAACTATAGAATCCTTCAAAAGTAGACTCAAGACTTTCCTTTTTACTCAAGCATTTCCATAATGTCCCTTTAGTATCTTCATGCTTCTGTATTTTATGAAAAGCTGTTCTGTACTTCATTATTTTCTGTACTATATTATGCTATGTATCTGTTAAGCGCCTTGAGTCCTATTGGAGAAAGAGCGCTATATAAATAAAATTATTATTATTATTATTATTATTATTATTACATAGCATTAAAAGAGATTAAATGCAGAAATGTACAGAACTGCAACAGTGCTGGCTCTTTACTATATGTACAGTATATATATATATATATATATATATATATATATACAGTCCAGAGTGTCCGCATATAAGCATATAACCAACTGTGGAGTGCTATAATAGAAACCAATTGGTTCATACATAAAGTATCAAGAGAACAAGATTTTTAGGCACTCACCAAAAATGCAGAATAAACTTGATTTATTGGTAATTCACAGATACTGTAGCATATGTCCACGTAGTGCAGTCGAAGTTTTGGTCCTATCTGGACCTTTTTCAAGACATAGCAGCAGCTCGAACAATCCACCAAGCAGCGCTAACTATTCACATGTGACATAACTCACTAAAAAAAAACAATACAGGAAGTTTTTACCAGACACAGCTTAAAGGATTTCAAGAGTAGTTTTTGCCAGTGGGTGAATCTTCATCACATAAGGGGCCCAAGAAAAACAATAATACTAGTAATTGCAGACAACAATTGTCTGTAAAACAATCATTTGCAAGAGGAATCAAGTCTGACCGCCGATATCCTGTTGCACAGCAGATCACTGAAGCCTTGATGGCTATGTTAGCATTAGATCTGCATCCAATATCTGCCATCAGTGCATCTGGATTTAACTGATTAGTTGAGATCACATGTCTACGTAACTAAATTTCTTCTCAATTCTATTTTATCAGAACAGCAACTCCCACCTGTAGTGGGAAGTTAATTAAAAAAGTTATTATTTTCACAAAATGCCATTGTACAGACTATCCACTTAACTACAGATATATGGACAAGTGGTACTGGTCAAACAAAAGCTTACATGACTGTGACAGACCACTAGGTGAGTGCATCATCTTCAGCAGCAATATCTAAGACACAATGCCAGTTTATTCAGAGGCAGGCAAGCATACCAGTGTCAATCTGTTGGAAAAACTCAGGAATGTCATAGAAAAATGGTTTAACCTGCTAACGCTCTCCTCCTTGTTATTTCCAATAACATAAGTAACATTGTATACAATCATTGCAACTGGGTGAATTTCAACATGTACCAAGTTTTGTGCACTCATTAAACGGTATATGGGGGGTCATTCCGAGTTGTTCGCTCGGTAAATTTCTTCGCATCGCAGCGATTTTCCGCTTAGTGCGCATGCGCAATGTCCGCACTGCGACTGCGCCAAGTAAATTTGCTATGCAGTTAGGAATTTTACTCACGTTTTTTTCTTCGTTCTGGTGATCGTAATGTGATTGACAGGAAGTGGGTGTTTCTGGGCGGAAACTGGCCGTTTTATGGGTGTGTGTGAAAAAACGCTACAGTTTCTGGGAAAAACGCGGGAGTGGCTGGAGAAACGGAGGAGTGTCTGGGCGAACGCTGGGTGTGTTTGTGACATCAAACCAGGAACGACAAGCACTGAACTGATCGCACTGGCAGAGTAAGTCTCGAGTTACTCAGAAACTGCACAGAGATGTCTTATCGCAATATTGCGAATCTTTCGTTCGCAATTTTAAGAAGCTATGATTCACTCCCAGTAGGCGGCGGCTTAGCGTGTGCAAAGCTGCTAAAAGCAGCTTGCGTGCGAACAACTCGGAATGACCCCCATGGTCTATAGATCTACACTAAAAAGGTCTACAGTCAATAGGTCAACCATTAATGGTCGACATGCATTATGTCGTCGTGGTCAAAAGGTCGACATGGTCAAACGGTTGCTATGTAAAAGATAAAGTTCAAAAGGTCGACAGTTTTTTTTTTTTTTTAAAGTCTTCATATTTTTTAGCTTTTTCATACTTTACCATCCACATGGAGTACTATTCGGAATAGTAACCTCCCAAAGCTTGCGAGCCATGCGAGGTTACTTGGTACGCTAATGGGGCTTTTTTTGTGGCAGAAAAGTGATAACACACCCAGAAAAAAATGAGGCAACCTTTTTGTGTAAACTATTTCCATGTTTACCTTTTGACCGTGTCGACCTAATGTACAGTATGTTGACCATTAGTGGACTGTAGTCCTTTTTATTGTACATCTAATGATCCACACCCTCATTAAACTTGGTGGCTCAGAATATCTTAAAAAAACCACAGGTATGTGCAGGAGATGTCCTATGTAATATCTTTCTTTACCGCTGACACAGATCTTAAGAACTGAAAAGAGCTCTTTGAGAGAAAGTTGTCAGCTTAGGTGGCACATGACACAACATCTCCTGTTTCAGCTTAACCTGCAAATGCTGCTGCCTGAAAAAAATGTGACATTTTCCAAGAGATCCACTGATTATGATGGTGAGTCAACTCAGTACACAAGAGTGAAACATAATGACATCTGGTCATGCTTTAAAGAACTGCCCACATACAGTATATTGACACCTCTATTGTGACTCATTCTGATACAGTTAACATCAATAGAATGGTGGAGGATTACTTTAAAGATAATGTTCAAATTAGCATCTCTCACCATCTCTCACAGTCCTTTTGAATACTGGTAGAAAAAAAGGAAAT
Source organism: Pseudophryne corroboree (assembly GCF_028390025.1). Lineage (NCBI taxonomy): Eukaryota > Metazoa > Chordata > Amphibia > Anura > Myobatrachidae > Pseudophryne > Pseudophryne corroboree. Next base: position 913,759,099 of record NC_086444.1, on the reverse strand, counting down.
GTGGAGCCCTTTGTGCAAACTAGCTACAGTTTACTTAAGCTGCCCACGAATCCAGTGTTGAGCGTAGCCAAGAACAAAAAAAATTGAAATACTTTACTGATGTTCAGCAGAATGAGCTACAAATTCTATGAGGATAGACTTTGCCACCAATTATACAGACAGAGACTGTAACAGTGGATTCCAGTTGGGATGAACTAAGATTTCTTGATGGTAATATTAACAACAGTGATGACTGTGATGATGAGGATGATGATGTCTTCCAACTATGGAATTCCACCCGTGGAAGATGTATTTTATGGATGAAGTTAGAACCAGAGTTTGAACTGGATTTGAACTTTAGACTACGCTAGAATCTCTAATTAAACTAGTTCCCCAAACACTGCAACTCAGGACCATTATGTGGCCTCTCCTCACCTCTGCCATGAGAACACCAGGACCAATGCCTACTACTCCTCTGTCCAAGAACATCATGACTGCCACCAGGACTACCCCTCAAGCTGAACAGGTAACTGAGGGGCGTGAGCACCAGGACCAGACTTTGCTGGGTCATTTCCATCGGACATTAGTGTGCTCCCCACATTCTCACACCTACCCGCACTGCTCCCATGAGACCATGAAATTTATATTTTTCACAAAATAATGTTAGTTCAGTTTTCCTGCAAATATGTTTTTCTCTTCTTTTTCTACTTACAGCATACTTCCACCCCACTGTGTGCAATTCCTGTAATGTTTACCTACATTGATTGCATACCCTGCCAGCAGCAACCTATGCAGTGTGCCCCACATGGCTGCCTTGCATGGATCCTCTGTGGGCAGGATGTGCTTCATTTAGATCTTTCCATGCAGGGTACAGCATACTCCTACACATGTGTCAGTTTTCCCATACATGCATTTGGCCCTTGTATGGCTCATCTCCCACCATGTAACCTTCGTAGTGCACCGCACATGGCTGCCTTATCTTGTGCGTTTGTAGATGGGATGAAAAATACATGGACCTGATGGTTTTGTTGGATCTTTGCTCTGAATTTTAGGACTCTGTAATCACCCATTTTGTGTTATATCTTATAGGTGTGGACTATTCCACCCTGGGTAATCCTTCGGAGTGTGCCCAAGATGGCTGCTGCACCTGGTACCTTGTGAGGGTGGAATACACAATGCTTGGAGGTTTTTACCCAAAATGCCTACACCAATCATGCATTATGCTTTCTGTGTGCTCAAGGTTTTTTTAATTCTGTATTATGTGCATTGTTTGAGTCCAAGATGGCGCCGCGGATTGCTGCCTTGGTGCCACTCTGCCAAGCAGCCCTCGTTTTTTGTTTTACATGTATAATATGTCTAATATGTCGAGTCTATCGTACAGTTGCAATGTGCAGTATGAACTCATACGTGTAATGTTTGTAATGTATGCTATGTTTTTCCCCCTTCGTATGCTATGTATTCCCCCTGTTGCTGCTTGCCAATGCATTGTACCACAAAAAAATCCTAGTGTACATGAGTACACCTGGCCAATAAAGCTGATTCTGATTCTGATTCAACAACTGGAGTAACAGTCATCCAAATGAACACATCAAGCCATGACATAGTGAGAGAGAGAGCATGTGGTTAACATTGGCTTTCCTGCACCTTGGTAAATGTGTTATTGATATGCACATTGATTATCTGGTTGATGTACAGATATTTAATCTTTTTTTAATCTATAAAATTTACAATAGTACACTATAATACTCTGGTGTTAGTTGGTGTTGGCTTTTATTGCACTCTGAAACACTAACCTTAAAAAAATTATGTTATTGCTAACCATGGGTCTGAGAAACCCAGCTATTTAGACGCACACTGTTCAGACAATAATCAATGAATATTTATTCTATTAATGTACACATCTTTTAGAACTCAAGGATACACCATAAAATACACATAAGGCATATCTCCCAACATTGAGGTATGTGCAGGCGGGACTCCAGCGTGGCACCCGAAAAGGGGGCATAACATCAGGAAAGGGGCATGGCTTATTGGGATGATGCCTTCACAAGCCACGCCTCCTGAATTAATCACTTAGGGGGCATGGCCAGCACTCTGTGAGCTGACGGCAGGCCCCCAGCCCCACTGTCTCCCATGAATAGCCGCTGAGTGCGTCTATTCACCACTGCTCTGCTCTGCTCTGCACTAAGCAGAGGAGTGAGTGACAGAGAAGTCTCCCCACTGCCACCCACCCCCACCGTGGGACATAAAAACAGGACTGTCCAGCGAAATACGGGACAGTTGGGAGGTTTGCATAAGGGCCATCATTTGGGTTTCTTTTGGCTGCAAGAGGCAATGGAGCACAACTGGTAGAATGTGTCTACTCCTCCATTGGTGTTGTTGTATGTTGTTTTTGGTTTTCTCAGTTGCAGTTATGGTGGCCAATCCCGGGATCAGGATCGGCGGGATCCCGGGATTCAATCCCAAGATTGGAGCTTCCAATCCCAGGGATTTCAGGATTAGCCAGACCCTTTTTATTTCAATGCCAGGCAGTGTTGAGCCTCTTCAGCAGGCTCAGATGCTACACGGCTCCCTCCTCCCTGCTCCCCCTGTCCCTGTCTGTGCACACTGAGCAGTGTGACATGATGTCAGAGGTCACGATGAGCCGTCTGATGTCAGCCGTGCATGCTGCCCGGACTGCTCACACTTCACTGCACCAGCCCTCCCATCCACCTGTATACAGGATGGTATGTTATGGTGGGTGGGGTGGGGACTGCGCCGGTGGGACATAGACAACCCAATCCTGGGTATCCTGGAAATCCCTTGGATTGATCATTATTCAACCCTGATCCCCGGGATTTAAAAAACGGCCCGGGATTGGCCTCCCTAGTTGCAGTAGTGCACTGTAGATAGCAAGATAACAAACTGTGGTCACTTCAGATGAAATTAAACCAGGGTGAATTTCAAACTTTTAAACTATCGCTAATGATGGGTCTGAAAGACCTGACTTCTCTAACAGCTAAACAATCAACATTTGTATTATGGCTGATACAGATCTAATATTATAGTAAGGAACTGAAGATATCAGATTTTATTTTAAAGTGTCTTTGTTTTATCTACAAATGTGACAAATGTTCGGGTCTGACAGACCCATGGTTAGTATTCCAGGGTTAAAGATATCAGAAATCTCTTCCAATCACCAAGGGTGATCCATAGATGACTGAAATGGAAAAATATCAGAGAAGCCTGTTATTTCCTACGTACACATACATTATGGGGTCTATTCATGAAGCAGTGAAAAGGGTGGAGAAGTGAGCCAGTTGAGAAGTTGCCCATGGCAACCAATCAGCATTGACGTAACATTTATAGGCTCACCTCTCCACTCATTTCACTGCTTCATGAATAGACCCCTATGTGTTTTTCAGTTTCTCATTAAGCTATTTACTTACGTCACATTGAGTGGTTTGCTGTTTTGTTTCTTTCCATTATTACTTTAGATCCTTAATGGGAAAGGATTTCACAGGAGGAGCTGCCAATCATATTGTATATTATTAAGTATTATTATTTATTCTTGTTTTTTATAGTAAGAATTTTATGTACAATAGGAAACAGAGATAGTTCTACGTGTATTATATACTATATACCAGCAAATTAGAAATTACCAATCTGATCTGCAGTATGTAGCTGGAAACTTTACATTTTTACATTTGTGTCCTATATTTCTCATACAGTACATGCATGTTACACAAGATTTTTCACCTGCACTGGCTACAGAGTGTTTTAGTTTGATGCTCTATTATCAGACATACTGTATGACTCTGTAAACCATTAACTCCACACATCATCCCACTAGTTCGCCTAATTGTTTGACAAAACACTATGAAAGACATACACTGACAAACACAAACATGTGTTAACGCACACCACCATTGCGAAAGCAGCCCGTCACCTTTCTCTTGCAAGGCTTTAAATCACATGCATCTCTTACACTTACCATACCTATTTTCTGTCAGACAACCCCAGGGTCTGAAAATCAATGTAGAAAGGTTAACAACGAGGGAGGGAAAAGGAGGAGAGGTGCTCATTTATCATCAGCAAATGGAAGAATTGTACTTGCCCAATCCATTTGTCTATACATATGCACATACTCATAAGTGTAATTTTTATGTAGAAATTCTGTCATTCCCAGAATGATTTATTACATTGGTGGCGTACTTTAACTCTAAATGATTTGCTTTAATAGTCTGATTCACACATGCAGTAAATGTCAGCCACTGTAACATTCTTAGAGCCATTCAGACAGAACAGTACAATTTTATACTCCAGAAAATGGCATATTTTCCATTTTCACGCAATGTTTTTCTCATTAGCTACCGTAGTAAGGTATTGTAATTAGAGATGAGCGGGTTCGGTTCCTCGGAATCCGAACCCCCCCGAACTTCAGCCTTTTTACACGGGTCCGAGGCAGACTCGGATCTTCCCGCCTTGCTCGGTTAACCCGAGCGCGCCCGAACGTCATCATCCCGCTGTCGGATTCTCGCGAGGCTCGGATTCTATCGCGAGACTCGGATTCTATATAAGGAGCCGCGCGTCGCCGCCATTTTCACACGTGCATTCAGATTGATAGGGAGAGGACGTGGCTGGCGTCCTCTCCGTTAGAATAGATAGAGACACTTGAGTTGATTTACTACTAACTTAGTAATTTTGGGGAGCATTAGGAGTACTCAGAGTGCAGAGTTTTGCTGATAGTTACTAGTGACCACCACCAGTTTTATTTATTATTTAATATAATCCATTCTCTGCCTGAAAAAAAACGATACACAGTCACATACCATATCTGTGCTCAGCCTCAGTGTGCTGCATGATAATATCATCTATGTATATCTGACTGTGCTGAGTGCTCACTGCTCACACAGCTGAATTGTGGGGGAGACTGGGGTGCAGTTATAGCAGGAGAACAGTGCACACTTTTGCTGCCAGTGTGACTGACCAGTGACCACAAGTATATTGTCTGCCTGAAAAAGTTAAACACTCCTGTGGTGTTTTTTTTTTTATTCTATAAACGCATTCTGCTGACAGTGTCCAGCAGGTCCGTCATTCATTATATTATATAAATATTTACCTGCAGTAGTGTTATATTTTTTTTGTTCATCTCTATCATCTTTATCATCTCTATATTAGCAGACGCAGTACGGTAGTCCACGGCTGTGGCTACCTCTGTGTCGTCAGTGCTCGTCCATAATTGTATACCTACCTGTGGTGGGGGTTTTTTTTCTATCTTCTTCATACTAGTAGTTTAGGAGTCTGCTGACAGTGTCCAGCAGGTCCGTCATTATATTATATATACCTGCAGTAGTGATATATATATATTTTTTATATCATTATCATCTCTATACTAGCAGACGCAGTACGGTAGTCCACGGCTGTAGCTACCTCTGTGTCGTCAGTGCTCGTTCATAATTGTATACCTACCTGTGGTGGGGTTTTTTTTTCTATCTTCTTCATACTAGTAGTTTAGGAGTCTGCTGACAGTGTCCAGCAGGTCCGTCATTATATTATATATACCTGCAGTAGTGATATATATATATTTTTTATATCATTATCATCTCTATACTAGCAGACGCAGTACGGTAGTCCACGGCTGTAGCTACCTCTATGTCGTCAGTGCTCGTCCATAATTGTATACCTACCTGTGGTGGGGTTTTTTTTCTATCTTCTTCATACTAGTAGTTTAGGAGTCTGCTGACAGTGTCCAGCAGGGCCGTCATTATATTATATATACCTGCAGTAGTGATATATATATATTTTTTATATCATTATCATCTCTATACTAGCAGACGCAGTACGGTAGTCCACGGCTGTAGCTACCTCTGTGTCGTCAGTGCTCGTCCATAATTGTATACCTACCTGTGGTGGGTTTTTTATTTCTATCTTCTTCATACTAGTAGTTTAGGAGTCTGCTGACAGTGTCCAGAAGGTCCGTCATTATATTATATATACCTGCAGTAGTGATATATATATATATATTTTTTATATCATTATCATCTCTATACTAGCAGACGCAGTACGGTAGTCCACGGCTGTAGCTACCTCTGTGTCGTCAGTGCTCGTCCATAATTGTATACCTACCTGTGGTGTTTTTTTTTTTCTATCTTCTTCATACTAGTAGTTTAGGAGTCTGCTGACAGTGTCCAGCAGGTCCGTCATTATATTATATATACCTGCAGTAGTGATATATATATATTTTTTATATCATTATCATCTCTATACTAGCAGACGCAGTACGGTAGTCCATGGCTGTAGCTACCTCTGTGTCGTCAGTGCTCGTCCATAATTGTATACCTACCTGTGGTGGGTTTTTTTTTCTATCTTCTTCATACTAGTAGTTTAGGAGTCTGCTGACAGTGTCCAGCAGGTCCGTCATTATATTATATATACCTGCAGTAGTGATATATATATATTTTTTATATCATTATCATCTCTATACTAGCAGACGCAGTACGGTAGTCCACGGCTGTAGCTACCTCTGTGTCATCAGTGCTCATCCATAATTGTATACCTACCTGAGGTGGGTTTTTTTTTCTATCTTCTTCATACTAGTAGTTTTGGAGTCTGCTGACAGTGTCCAGCAGGTCCGTCATTATATTATATATACCTGCAGTAGTGATATATATTTTTTTTTTATATCATTATCATCTCTATACTAGCAGACGCAGTACGGTAGTCCACGGCTGTAGCTACCTCTGTGTCGTCAGTGCTCGTCCATAATTGTATACCTACCTGTGGTTGGGGTTTTTTTTCTATCTTCTTCATACTAGTAGTAGGAGTCTGCTGACAGTGTCCAGCAGGTCCTTCATTATATTATATATACCTGCAGTAGTGATATATATATATTTTTTATATCATTATCATCTCTATACTAGCAGACGCAGTACGGTAGTCCACGGCTGTAGCTACCTCTGTGTCGTCAGTCACTCGTCATCCATAAGTATACTAGTATCCATCCATCTCCATTGTTTACCTGAGGTGCCTTTTAGTTGTGCCTATTAAAATATGGAGAACAAAAATGTTGAGGTTCCAAAAATAGGGAAAGATCAAGATCCACTTCCACCTCGTGCTGAAGCTGCTGCCACTAGTCATGACCGAGACGATGAAATTCCATCAACGTCGTCTGCCAAGGCCGATGCCCAATGTCATAGTACAGAGCATGTAAAATCCAAAACACAAAATATCAGTAAAAAAAGGACTCAAAAATCTAAAATAAAATCGTCGGAGGAGAAGCGTAAACTTGCCAATATGCCATTTACCACACGGAGTGGCAAGGAACGGCTGAGACCCTGGCCTATGTTCATGGCTAGTGGTTCAGCTTCACATGAGGATGGAAGCACTCAGCCTCTCGCTAGAAAAATGAAAAGACTTAAGCTGGCAAAAGCACAGCATAGAACTGTGCGTTCTTCGAAATCCCAAATCCACAAGGAGAGTCCAATTGTGTCGGTTGCGATGCCTGACCTTCCCAACACTGGACGTGAAGAGCATGCGCCTTCCACCATTTGCACGCCCCCTGCAAGTGCTGGAAGGAGCACCCGCAGTCCAGTTCCTGATAGTCAGATTGAAGATGTCAGTGTTGAAGTACACCAGAATGAGGAGGATATGGGTGTTGCTGGCACTGGGGAGGAAATTGACAAGGAGGATTCTGATGGTGAGGTGGTTTGTTTAAGTCAGGCACCCGGGGAGACACCTGTTGTCCGTGGGAGGAATATGGCCATTGACATGCCTGGTGAAAATTCCAAAAAAATCAGCTCTTCGGTGTGGAAGTATTTCAACAGAAATGCGGACAACAGGTGTCAAGCCGTGTGTTGCCTTTGTCAAGCTGTAATAAGTAGGGGTAAGGACGTTAACCACCTCGGAACATCCTCCCTTATACGTCACCTGCAGTGCATTCATCATAAGTCAGTGACAAGTTCAAAAACTTTGGGCGACAGCGGAAGCAGTCCACTGACCAGTAAATCCCTTCCTCTTGTAACCAAGCTCACGCAAACCACCCCACCAACTCCCTCAGTGTCAATTTCCTCCTTCCCCAGGAATGCCAATAGTCCTGAAGGCCATGTCACTGGCAATTCTGACGAGTCCTCTCCTGCCTGGGATTCCTCCGATGCATCCTTGAGTGTAACGCCTACTGCTGCTGGCGCTGCTGTTGTTGCTGCTGGGAGTCGATGGTCATCCCAGAGGGGAAGTCGTAAGACCACTTTTACTACTTCCACCAAGCAATTGACTGTCCAACAGTCCTTTGCGAGGAAGATGAAATATCACAGCAGTCATCCTGCTGCAAAGCGGATAACTGAGGCCTTGGCATCCTGGGCGGTGAGAAACGTGGTTCCGGTATCCATCATTACTGCAGAGCCAACTATAGACTTGTTTGAGGTACTGTGTCCCCGGTACCAAATACCATCTAGGTTCCATTTCTCTAGGCAGGCGATACCGAAAATGTACACAGACCTCAGAAAAAGACTCACCAGTGTCCTAAAAAATGCAGTTGTACCCAATGTCCACTTAACCACGGACATGTGGACAAGTGGAGCAGGGCAGACTCAGGACTATATGACTGTGACAGCCCTCTGGGTAGATGTATTGACTCCCGCCGCAAGAACAGCAGCGGCGGCACCAGTAGCAGCATCTCGCAAACGCCAACTCTTTCCTAGGCAGGCTACGCTTTGTATCACCGCTTTCCAGAATACGCACATAGCTGAAAACCTCTTACGGCAACTGAGGAAGATCATCGCAGAATGGCTTACCCCAATTGGACTCTCCTGTGGATTTGTGGCATCGGACAACGCCAGCAATATTGTGTGTGCATTAAATCTGGGCAAATTCCAGCACGTCCCATGTTTTGCACATACCTTGAATTTGGTGGTGCAGAATTATTTAAAAAACGACAGGGGCGTGCAAGAGATGCTGTCGGTGGCCAGAAGAATTGCGGGACACTTTCGGCGTACAGGCACCACGTACAGAAGACTGGAGCAACACCAAAAACGCCTGAACCTGGCCTGCCATCATCTGAAGCAAGAAGAGGTAACGAGGTGGAATTCAACCCTCTATATGCTTCAGAGGTTGGAGGAGCAGCAAAAGGCCATTCAAGCCTATACAACTGACCACGATATAGGAGGTGGAATGCACCTGTCTCAAGCGCAGTGGAGAATGATTTCAACGTTGTGCAAGGTTCTGCAACCTTTTGAACTTGCCACACGTGAAGTCAGTTCAGACACTGCCAGCCTGAGTCAGGTCATTCCCCTCATCAGGCTTTTGCAGAAGAAGCTGGAGACATTGAAGGAGGAGCTAACACAGAGCGATTCCGCTAGGCATGTGGGACTTGTGGATGGAGCCCTGAATTCGCTTAACAAGGATTCACGGGTGGTCAATCTGTTGAAATCAGAGCACTACATTTTGGCCACCGTGCTCGATCCTAGATTTAAAACCTACGTTGTATCTCTCTTTCCGGCAGACACAAGTCTGCAGGGGTTCAAAGAACTGCTGGTGAGAAAATTGTCAAGTCAAGCGGAACGCAACCTGTCAACATCTCCTCCTTCACATTCTCCCGCAACTGGGGGTGCGAGGAAAAGGCTCAGAATTCCGAGCCCACCCGCTGGCGGTGATGCAGGGCAGTCTGGAGCGACTGCTGATGCTGACATCTGGTCCGGACTGAAGGACCTGCCAACGATTACGGACATGTCGTCTACTGTCACTGCATATGATTCTCTCACCATTGAAAGAATGGTGGAGGATTATATGAGTGACCGCATTCAAGTAGGCACGTCAGACAGTCCGTACGTATACTGGCATGAAAAAGAGGCAATTTGGAGGCCCTTGCACAAACTGGCTTTATTCTACCTAAGTTGCCCTCCCACAAGTGTGTACTCCGAAAGAGTGTTTAGTGCCGCCGCTCACCTTGTCAGCAATCGGCGTACGAGGTTACTTCCAGAAAATGTGGAGAAGATGATGTTCATTAAAATGAATTATAATCAATTCCTCCGTGGAGACATTCACCAGCAGCAATTGCCTCCACAAAGTACACAGGGAGCTGTGATGGTGGATTCCAATGGGGACGAATTGATAATCTGTGAGGAGGGGGATGTACATGGTGATGAATCGGAGGATGATGATGAGGTGGACATCTTGCCTCTGTAGAGCCAGTTTGTGCAAGGAGAGATTAATTGCTTCTTTTTTGGTGGGGGTCCAAACCAACCCGTCATTTCAGTCACAGTCGTGTGGCAGACCCTGTCACTGAAATGATGGGTTTGTTAAAGTGTGCATGTCCTGTTTATACAACATAAGGGTGAGTGGGAGGGCCCAAGGACAATTCCATCTTGCACCTCTTTTTTCTTTCATTTTTCTTTGCGTCGTGTGCTGTTTGGGGAGTGTTTTTTGGAAGGGCCATCCTGCGTGACACTGCAGTGCCACTCCTAGATGGGCCAGGTGTTTGTGTCGGCCACTAGGGTCGCTAATCTTAGTCACACAGCTACCTCATTGCGCCTCTTTTTTTTCTTCTTTGCGTCATGTGCTGTTTGGGGAGTATTTTTTGGAAGGGCCATCCTGCGTGACACTGCAGTGCCACTCCTAGATGGGCCAGGTGTTTGTGTCGGCCACTAGGGTCACTTATCTTAGTCACACAGCTACCTCATTGCGCCTCTTTTTTTTCTTCTTTGCGTCATGTGCTGTTTGGGGAGTATTTTTTGGAAGGGCCATCCGGCCTGACACTGCAGTGCCACTCCTAGATGGGCCAGGTGTTTGTGTCGGCCACTAGGGTCGCTTAGCTTACTCACACAGCTACCTCATTGCGCCTCTTTTTTTCTTTGCATCATGTGCTGTTTGGGGGGTGTTTTTTGGAAGGGCCATCCTGCGTGACACTGCAGTGCCACTCCTAGATGGGCAAGGTGTTTGTGTCGGCCACTTGGGTCGCTGAGCTTAGTCATTCAGCGACCTCGGTGCAAATTTTAGGACTAAAAATAATATTGTGAGGTGTGAGGTGTTCAGAATAGACTGAAAATGAGTGGAAATTATGGTTATTGAGGTTAATAATACTTTGGGATCAAAATAACCCCAAATTCTATGATTTAAGCTGTTTTTTAGGGTTTTTTGAAAAAAACACCCGAATCCAAAACACACCCGAATCCGACAAAAAAAATTCGGTGAGGTTTTGCCAAAACGCGTTCGAACCCAAAACACGGCCACGGAACCGAACCCAAAACCAAAACACAAAACCCGAAAAATTTCCGGTGCACATCTCTAATTGTAATAAAGGTATCGTAATAAACTTCTAAACTCTACCTTATTCACTCATACAGCTTGTCAACTGAAGTCAGGGCAAATGCACGATTTGTAGGGTTTGTAGGAAGGGGAGGGGTCACATATATATTTAACATTTTATATATATATATATATATATATATATATATAGTACATTAGAGATATGCATCGGCTTCCATGGACACCAAAACCACGCACATTTCAGGTTTCCTAGCTCGGTGTTACCACCAGACTCAGATACAAAAATGACGCAAAATTCCATCTTCCTAGCATCGGATCTAAGTGTTTTTGATTTGATAAAAGTCCCTCATGGTTCAGTCACCATTTACACAGAATGCCATAGGGAGAGGATATGGGACTGGCTGCAGTACGATTTAGGGCTACTGTGGGCTACTGTGACTGTTAATTAAGAGCTACTGTGACTGATTAAGGGCAGTGGGATACAGTGTCACCCTCAGACTCTGTGTCATCAGTGGTGTAACTCTAAATCATGCCTTATGTAATGCTGATAGTTGGCCTGATTCAGAGGTTTGTACAGCAGCTGCATCTTTGCAAGCACCTGCTGTACGAAAATATGCAAAGCAGCAGGAGGTATCTACAGTAAATACAGTAGATGCTTCTTGCATGCTTTGATGATCTGCTACTGTGTCCAATGACGCAGCATTGGACCAGCCATCTGAGTAGCCTTCAGGTTACTCAGGAAGGAGGACCGTTCACACTGCTGGGGCCAGTGAAGTTGCATCCAAGTATGCAGCCACTGGCCTAGCCACTCCCATAAAATGAGGGTAACATGCCATCTATTTTCTGGAACGTAGCCCAGATCTGCCCACCCTTCGCCCCCAAGCTCTGTCAATCAGGCTGTGGCTTGGAGGCACTGTGGGTAAGGGCGCAGGACCAGTTCTGCACATGTGCAAAATTTGTCCTGCACATGGTTAGCTACCCCACCATCAGAGATGTATTTAAACCGTACGTACATCCCTGATTCAGGGCCAGTGTTATTTAAAGCAAGTTTCTAATCCCCAGCAAATTCTATGATTGTGCAGTTCAGTGGGAAATTATTTAAAAACATGCCAATTTAGTGGTTTCCAAACTTGGTGCTGTGGCACCCTGGGGTTCCTTGGGGTAATTGTAGGGGTGCCTCAGGTTGGTGGTCCAGCACCAAATCAAATTATTTATGGACAACGTGATAGACAAATCCAGTGCTAGTGGCTGCCAATCATAATATACTGTATGTGGACAAGCAGAAACACAACTCTGTCCACCACCACATAACTGACCCCAAGGGTGACAGGTAAGCACAATTTACTTAATTTAATATTTTTTTCTGAAATTTTCAATAAGAAACTTTGGGCCTATGAGTGTCATGAAAAACAAAGTAAAACTCTAGGGCGCCATGATTCAAGAAAGTTTGGGAACCACTGTGCTAAATATAATTATATGCTGTACAGGTTGCAAGCAGGCCTGGTGAAGATCCCTTTTCTTTATTGTCTGATGTGTTCAGACTTTAATGGTCTTGTCTAAGGGCCCGATTCAGAGATAAATGCAAATTCGGTGTTCCACGGACCTGAGCGATTATCATCAGCCTGCATTCACTTTGCGTAAACACCAAGGTGCCACTGCATGCTCGCATGCAATAACGATGCCTTCCCAAAGTGATGGACAGGAAGTGCTCATCATTTGGGGGAGTTAATGGGCAGTGGTTTTAAAAACCCAGGCATGTTATGGCCGTTTCGGGGCGTGTATCGGACATCAGCTTGGGGCTCTAGAATACAAAAACATGGCGCCTGCGTGCCTACATCCACATCCAGTCTACGTAGCCATAGTTCTACATGAGCAGTCAATGTTTGCCATTCTTGCATATAGGCTGCATATGCAATTGCTGCTGAGGTCGCTCCGGTGGGGGCCACTTGTGGAGGAGAAAAAACGCACTTTCAACTGCTTTTGTGTCCATCTCTGAATCAGGGCCTTACGCCCCAATGATGTAATACCATCTTTGCAATTATTTCAAATCAGGCCATTATCACTAGGCAGTCCCTAAAATATTGTATCATGTGGAGATATAGGCATTATTGTTATTGTCAATTATTTGTAAAGTATATACAATTTAGGCAGTGCCACTGGTTGTAATGATATTTCTTATGCATTTTTTTTATTATTTGTTATTGTTAAGTTGATCAGTGCTTAAAGTGGTCCTGGAAAGGTGGTGGAACTCACCTCCCCACCCCACCCCAGCGCCCCAGTTCTAAAGGGATTGCGCATGCCGCAAAAAAATGGGCGTGGATTCAAAAATAAATGGGTGTGTTCACCCAGTAGAGTTGCCCCAGTTATGGCCCCAGTAGAGATGCCCACTATAGAGATGCCCCCTGTACAGCTGCCTCCTGTATAGCTGCCCCCAGTGAAGATGCCCCCAGTAAAGATTCCCCCTGTACAGATGCCCCACTGTCAGTACAGATACCCCAAGTAGAGATGCCCCCAGTAGAGATGCCCACTGTAGAGATGCCCCACTGCCAGTACAGATTCCCCCAGTAGAGATGCCCCTTGTAGAGCTGCATCCAGTACAGATACCCCCTGTTGTTATGCCCCTAGTACAGATGCCCCCTGTAGAGATGCCCCCTGTAGAGATGCCACACTGCCAGTACAGAAGCCCCCAGTAGAGATGCCCCAGTAGAGATGCCTTACAGTCAGTAGAGATGCCCCCAGTAGAGATGTCCCGTGTAGAGATGCCCTACTGCCAGTAGAGATGCCCCCCGTAGGGCTGCCCCAGTAGAGCTGCCCCCCAGTAAAGATGCTGCCAGTACAGATTCCCCCTGTAATTATGCCCCCAGTACAGATGACCCCAGTAGAGCTGCTCCCAGTACAGATGCCGCCTGTGGAGAAGCCCCACTGCCAGTAGAGATGCCCCCAGTAGAGATGCCGCAGGTTATAGATGCCTCCAATACAGATGCCCCCTGTAGAGATACACCTGTAGAGATGCCCCCAGTACAGATGCCCCAGGTAAAGATGCCCCCAGTACAGTTGCCACCAGTAGAGCTGCCCCCAGTACAGATGCCCCTTGTAGAGCTGCCCCCAGTACAGGTGCCCCCAGTACAGATGCTCCCTGTAGAGATGCCCCCAGTACAAATTCCTCTGTAGAGATGCCCCCAGAACAGATGCCCCAGGTAGAGATGCCCCCAGTACAGATGCCCCCAGTAGAGCTGCCCCCAGTACAGATGCCCCTTGTAGAGCTGCCCCCAGTACAGGTGCCCCCTAGTTGTGCAACTTCACACACACAAAAATAAATACTCACCAGCCCCACTCCTGCTTTCGGACCGCTGACCTCTGATTGGCCGCCTTCTCCTCAGATCTTTGGGAGAGGCATCATGAGGTCTCTCCCATAGCACTGCACACAGCTGAAAGCCAGAGCTCAGGAGTGAGCTCTGGCTGCTGCTGAAAGGAAGGTGCCAGCGCCCGCTGGTAACACAACCTCAGCAGGTGCCCGGCATCCCTATTCAGCTCCGAGCTCACATTCTGAGTTAGGTGAGCCGGAACTGCGTTCCGTCTCCAATTGGAACAAACGGAACACAGTTCCGCCTCACTTTAACCTCTGGGGTTGATTCGATTAGACCCACTGTGTGAGCTTGTGCAGGTAAATACTGCTATATGCACACCTACAGTATGGTAGCTCTAAATTTGCTCATTTTTTTGAGTAGATCCACAGGGCTGGATACAAAAATTTGAGAGTCAGGGGCAAGATTGGGCCATGAAGAGGGAAAGATGATTTGGCATTACCCAACATTATAACAGGAACTTGCCTCCCTCTGCAGCTAATCTAATTGTTTAAAGAAATAAAAGTATTGGAAAATTGTGTTTCTGGTGTAATTTTTTTATAGTCATGAGACATCCTAATCTTTCTCTCTTGTTTCATTTTGAGGAACTAGCTTTTCCCAACTAGAGGTTTCTGTGACTTCACTTTTTGGCACTGCCATGTTAGTCTGTGCCAGACCCTTTTGTCTTTGAGATGTCCAATAAACTCTCCAAGACAGCAGGGTGCCTCCCTAAGTAAACCAGAAGTTGATCACATATGACAGTATTGCAGAAACCATGTGCTTCCTTGGTTTTTTGTCCCAGGAAATAGCACTGTTTGCATTGCCCTCAGTACAGCACTGGATTTTTAGAGAGCATTACATTTTAAGGATGTGGAAGAGTCTTATCAGGTATAGTAGGGAATAACACAGGTAGTTATTTGTTCTGCACAAGTCTTGAACGTGAGAAGTGGTTATCAGAGACTAAGAGTGGCTAACAAAGACATGAGGTCGAGCATTTTGAATTTAAAGGAGTGGTGTTATTTATGGGTTAGTAGATGAGGATGAGTAATTTCAATTGTATTTTTGAGATTATGGGAAGATAGAATAATAATTGGCTGAGGGATACATAAGGTGTGGAGAAGATACCAAGGCAAAGAGGATGGACTGAGGTGGTGAGAATGGGCAAGTAGAATGTTACACATTAGGAGATTGCAGAAGCTGAAGATGTGGTGATAGTCAATAAAAGTTTTGGTAAGAAAATTGCATATTCTACCAATATTTATATGGGGTATAAAACAGTACAGGTTGAGTATCCCATATCCAAATATTCCGAAATACGGAATATTCCGAAATACGGACTTTTTTGAGTGAGAATGAGATAGTGAAACCTTTGTTTTTTGATGACTCAATGTACACAAACTTTGTTTAATACACAAAGTTATTAAAAATATTGTATTAAATGACCTTCAGGCTGTGTGTATAAGGTGTATATGAAACATAAATGAATTGTGTGAATGTACACACACTTTGTTTAATGTACAAAGTTATAAAAAATATTGGCTAAAATGACCTTCAGGCTGTGTGTATAAGGTGTATATGTAACATAAATGCATTCTGTGCTTAGATTTAGGTCCCATCACCATGATATCTCATTATGGTATGCAATTATTCCAAAATACGGAAAAATCCGATATCCAAAATACCTCTGGTCCCAAGCATTTTGGATAAGGGATACTCAACCTGTACTGTAAAAAAAATGGATGATATCAAAAGGTGGAGTCAAGTGTTTTTGGACATATGCTTGGAAGTCTGAGATAAGAAAGTGTCAGAGTTAAGACACTAAAGGAATGCATGGAGAGGTAGGAAAGAAACCAGAATAAAAATGAATGGAAATTGAGTGAATGGTTCGTAGGTAAAAAAGGTGATTAATGCTGTCCAAATCAGTAGAAAGTTAAAGAGTATAAAGAACATACTGTTATGATTGATAGTCTTTGAGAGGAAATTAATGAATTCTTCCTCACTGAGGGCTGAAGAACCAATTTGACAATACACATGGTTAACCAAATTGAATAGGTATGTCACTCTGTATCCAAATACTTCACATACCTACAGATCATGCCTATCAGTCAACTAAATTTTCAGGTCTGTCTGATCAATATCTGCTCAATCATAATTGAGATATTAATCAAACATGCCTGTGGTTGTTTTGATCCAATACTCAAACTCACTTACCTTATTGTTATTGTTGAAGTGCATAATTGCAAATTGTTAAGTCACCCCCCCCCCCCCAAATCAAGCAAAATGGTGTGCTCCAGCAGCAGGCCCATGTTTATGACAGTAAAAAATTGGTATAGGTGCAGTGATTACATAATTTTCTGACAAAATAACTTGCCGGAAGAAGCTAACCGAGTTTGATCAATGTAGTCTGCTCAATCTGAGGTATAATTGTGAGAAGGAAGGTTCCTAAATCCACTGTGTCTTTTGTTATTAATGCATAGAAGAATAACGAGTCATTGCAGGAATGCACCTCGCAATGGAAGACCCCTGAAACTGCAACCCAGGGACCAGAGAGTGCTAACCATGGAGCTGATAAAGAAGAGGTGTTGTCCCATGCATACAGTTGCATACAAGTTCCAAATGGCCTGTAATGTTCCAATTTCAACAAGAACACTTTGTAGTCAGATCCATGTAGCCCAGCACTTACAATGCTGTAAAGACTGGACAGTAGAGATGAGCGCCTGAAATTTTTCGGGTTTTGTGTTTTGGTTTTGGGTTCGACCGCGTTTTGGCAAAACCTCACCGAATATTTTTTGTCGGATTCGGGTGTGTTTTGGATTCGGGTGTTTTTTTCAAAAAACCCTAAAAAACTGCTTAAATCATAGAATTTGGGGGTAATTTTGATCCCAAAGTATTATTAACCTCAAAAAACATAATTTACACTCATTTTCAGCCTATTCTGAACACATCACACCTCACAATATTATTTTTAGTCCTAAAATTTGCACCGAGGTCGCTGTGTGAGTAAGATAAGCGACCCTAGTGGCCGACACAAACACCGGGCCCATCTAGGAGTGGCACTGCAGTGTCACGCAGGATGTCCCTTCCAAAAAACCCTCCCCAAACAGCACATGACGCAAAGAAAAAAAGAGGCGCAATGAGGTAGCTGACTGTGTGAGAAAGATAAGCGACCCTAGTGGCCGACACAAACACCGGGCCCATCTAGGAGTGGCACTGCAGTGTCACGCAGGATGTCCCTTCCAAAAAACCCTCCCCAATCAGCACATGATGCAAAGAAAAAGAAAAGAAAAAAGAGGTGCAAGATGGAATTATCCTTGGGCCCTCCCACCCACCCTTATGTTGTATAAACAAAACAGGACATGCACACTTTAACCAACCCATCATTTCAGTGACAGGGTCTGCCACACGACTGTGACTGATATGACGGGTTGGTTTGGACCCCCCCCAAAAAAGAAGCAATTAATCTCTCCTTGCACAAACTGGCTCTACAGAGGCAAGATGTCCACCTCATCTTCACCCTCCGATATATCACCGTGTACATCCCCCTCCTCACAGATTATCAATTCGTCCCCACTGGAATCCACCATCTCAGCTCCCTGTGTACTTTGTGGAGGCAATTGCTGCTGGTCAATGTCTCCGCGGAGGAATTGATTATAATTCATTTTAATGAACATCATCTTCTCCACATTTTCTGGATGTAACCTCGTACGCCGATTGCTGACAAGGTGAGCGGCGGCACTAAACACTCTTTCGGAGTACACACTTGTGGGAGGGCAACTTAGGTAGAATAAAGCCAGTTTGTGCAAGGGCCTCCAAATTGCCTCTTTTTCCTGCCAGTATAAGTACGGACTGTGTGACGTGCCTACTTGGATGCGGTCACTCATATAATCCTCCACCATTCTATCAATGTTGAGAGAATCATATGCAGTGACAGTAGACGACATGTCCGTAATCGTTGTCAGGTCCTTCAGTCCGGACCAGATGTCAGCATCAGCAGTCGCTCCAGACTGCCCTGCATCACCGCCAGCGGGTGGGCTCGGAATTCTGAGCCTTTTCCTCGCACCCCCAGTTGCGGGAGAATGTGAAGGAGGAGATGTTGACAGGTCGCGTTCCGCTTGACTTGACAATTTTGTCACCAGCAGGTCTTTCAACCCCAGCAGACCTGTGTCTGCCGGAAAGAGAGATCCAAGGTAGGCTTTAAATCTAGGATCGAGCACGGTGGCCAAAATGTAGTGCTCTGATTTCAACAGATTGACCACCCGTGAATCCTTGTTAAGCGAATTAAGGGCTGCATCCACAAGTCCCACATGCCTAGCGGAATCGCTCCGTGTTAGCTCCTTCTTCAATGCCTCCAGCTTCTTCTGCAAAAGCCTGATGAGGGGAATGACCTGACTCAGGCTGGCAGTGTCTGAACTGACTTCACGTGTGGCAAGTTCAAAGGGCATCAGAACCTTGCACAACGTTGAAATCATTCTCCACTGCACTTGAGACAGGTGCATTCCATCTCCTATATCGTGCTCAATTGTATAGGCTTGAATGGCCTTTTGCTGCTCCTCCAACCTCTGAAGCATATAGAGGGTTGAATTCCACCTCGTTACCACTTCTTGCTTCAGATGATGGCAGGGCAGGTTCAGTAGTTTTTGGTGGTGCTCCAGTCTTCTGTACGTGGTGCCTGTACGCCGAAAGTGTCCCGCAATTTTTCTGGCCACCGACAGCATCTCTTGCACGCCCCTGTCGTTTTTTAAAAAATTCTGCACCACCAAATTCAAGGTATGTGCAAAACATGGGACGTGCTGGAATTTGCCCATATTTAATGCACACACAATATTGCTGGCGTTGTCCGATGCCACAAATCCACAGGAGAGTCCAATTGGGGTAAGCCATTCCGCGATGATCTTCCTCAGTTGCCGTAAGAGGTTTTCAGCTGTGTGCGTATTCTGGAAAGCGGTGATACAAAGCGTAGCCTGCCTAGGAAAGAGTTGGCGTTTGCGAGATGCTGCTACTGGTGCCGCCGCTGCTGTTCTTGCGGCGGGAGTCCATACATCTACCCAGTGGGCTGTCACAGTCATATAGTCCTGACCCTGCCCTGCTCCACTTGTCCACATGTCCGTGGTTAAGTGGACATTGGGTACAACTGCATTTTTTAGGACACTGGTGAGTCTTTTTCTGACGTCCGTGTACATTCTCGGTATCGCCTGCCTAGAGAAGTGGAACCTAGATGGTATTTGGTAACGGGGGCACACTGCCTCAATAAATTGTCTAGTTCCCTGTGAACTAACGGCGGATACCGGACGCACGTCTAACACCAACATAGTTGTCAAGGACTCAGTTATCCGCTTTGCAGTAGGATGACTGCTGTGATATTTCATCTTCCTCGCAAAGGACTGTTGAACAGTCAATTGCTTACTGGAAGTAGTACAAGTGGGCTTACGACTTCCCCTCTGGGATGACCATCGACTCCCAGCGGCAACAACAGCAGCGCCAGCAGCAGTAGGCGTTACACGCAAGGATGCATCGGAGGAATCACAGGCAGGAGAGGACTCGTCAGACTTGCCAGTGACATGGCCTGCAGGACTATTGGCATTCCTGGGGAAGGAGGAAATTGACACTGAGGGAGTTGGTGGGGTGGTTTGCGTGAGCTTGGTTACAAGAGGAAGGGATTTACT
This sequence comes from Pseudophryne corroboree, assembly GCF_028390025.1. Lineage (NCBI taxonomy): Eukaryota > Metazoa > Chordata > Amphibia > Anura > Myobatrachidae > Pseudophryne > Pseudophryne corroboree. Next base: position 913,738,872 of record NC_086444.1, on the reverse strand, counting down.
GGTCAGTGGACTGCTTCCGCTGTCACCCAAAGTTTTTGAACTTGTCACTGACTTATTATGAATGCGCTGCAGGTGACGTATAAGGGAGGATGTTCCGAGGTGGTTAACGTCCTTACCCCTACTTATTACAGCTTGACAAAGGGAACACACGGCTTGACACCTGTTGTCCGCATTTCTGGTGAAATACCTCCACACCGAAGAGCTGATTTTTTTGGTATTTTCACCTGGCATGTCAACGGCCATATTCCTCCCACGGACAACAGGTGTCTCCCCGGGTGCCTGACTTAAACAAACCACCTCACCATCAGAATCCTCCTGGTCAATTTCCTCCCCAGCGCCAGCAACACCCATATCCTCCTCATCCTGGTATACTTCAACACTGACATCTTCAATCTGACTATCAGGAACTGGACTGCGGGTGCTCCTTCCAGCACTTGCAGGGGGCATGCAAATAGTGGAAGGCGCATGCTCTTCACGTCCAGTGTTGGGAAGGTCAGGCATCGCAAACGACACAATTGGACTCTCCTTGTGGATTTGGGATTTCAAAGAACGCACAGTTCTTTGCGGTGCTTTTGCCAGCTTGAGTCTTTTCAGTTTTCTAGCGAGAGGCTGAGTGCTTCCATCCTCATGTGAAGCTGAACCACTAGCCATGAACATAGGCCAGGGCCTCAGCCGTTCCTTGCCACTCCGTGTGGTAAATGGCATATTGGCAAGTTTACGCTTCTCCTCCGACAATTTTATTTTAGGTTTTGGAGTCCTTTTTTTTCTGATATTTGGTGTTTTGGATTTGACATGCTCTGTACTATGACATTGGGCATCGGCCTTGGCAGACGACGTTGCTGGCATTTCATCGTCTCGGCCATGACTAGTGGCAGCAGCTTCAGCACGAGGTGGAAGTGGATCTTGATCTTTCCCTAATTTTGGAACCTCAACTTTTTTGTTCTCCATATTTTATAGGCAGAACTAAAAGGCACCTCAGGTTAACAATGGAGATGGATGGATTGGATACTAGTATACAATTATGGACGGACTGCCACGGTTAGGTGGTATAAAAAAACCACGGTTAGGTGGTATATATTATAATAATAATACAATTATGGATGGACGGACTGCCTGCCGACTGCCGACACAGAGGTAGCCACAGCCGTGAACTACCGCACTGTACACTGGTTGATAAAGAGATAGTAGTATACTCGTAACAACTAGTATGACACTATGACGACGGTATAAAGAATGAAAAAAAAACCACGGTTAGGTGGTATATATTATAATAATAATACAATTATGGATGGACGGACTGCCTGCCGAGTGCCGACACAGAGGTAGCCACAGCCGTGAACTACCGCACTGTACACTGGTTGATAAAGAGATAGTAGTATACTCGTAACAACTAGTATGACACTATGACGGTATAAAGAATGAAAAAAAAACCACGGTTAGGTGGTATATATTATAATAATAATACAATTATGGATGGACGGACTGCCTGCCGACTGCCGACACAGAGGTAGCCACAGCCGTGAACTACCGCACTGTACACTGGTTGATAAAGAGATAGTAGTATACTCGTAACAACTAGTATGACACTATGACGACGGTATAAAGAAAGAAAAAAAAATACCACAGTTAGGTGGTATATATTATAATAATAATACAATTATGGATGGACGGACTGCCTGCCGACTGCCGACACAGAGGTAGCCACAGCCGTGAACTACCGCACTGTACACTGGTTGATAAAGAGATAGTAGTATACTCGTAACAACTAGTATGACACTATGACGACGGTATAAAGAATGAAAAAAAAACCACGGTTAGGTGGTATATATTATAATAATAATACAATTATGGATGGACGGACTGCCTGCCGACTGCCGACACAGAGGTAGCCACAGCCGTGAACTACCGCACTGTACACTGGTTGATAAAGAGATAGTAGTATACTCGTAACAACTAGTATGACACTATGACGACGGTATAAAGAAAGAAAAAAAAATACCACGGTTAGGTGGTATATATTGTAATACAATTATGGATGGGCTCCTGCTATAACAACCTGCAGTGCTCCCCAGTCTCCCCCACAATTATTATAAGCTTTGCCTTTTATACATTGATGTGCAGCACACTGGGCTGAGCTGAGTGCACACAGACTGAGTCACACTGTGTGACTGGCTGCTGCTGTGTATCGTTTTTTTTCAGGCAGAGAACGGATATAGCAGAGAACGGATATATTATATTAAAATAAATAAAAGTTAACTAACAACAACTGCACTGGTCACTGTGGTAAACTCTGTCTGACTCTGCACAATCTCTCTCTCTCTTCTAATCTAATTTCTAATGGAGAGGACGCCAGCCACGTCCTCTCCCTATCAATCTCAATGCACGTGTGAAAATGGCGGCGACGCGCGGCTCCTTATATAGAATCCGAGTCTCGCGAGAATCCGACAGCGTCATGATGACGTTCGGGCGCGCTCGGGTTAACCGAGCAAGGCGGGAGGATCCGAGTCTGCTCGGACCCGTAAAAAAAACATGAAGTTCGTGCGGGTTCGGTTTCAGAGAAACCGAACCCGCTCATCTCTACTGGACAGTGGAACAACGGCGGCAAGTGTTATGGAGTGATGAATCCTGGTTTACACTTTTCAGATCAGATGGACATGTTTGGGTTTAGTGATTGCCAGGAGAATGTCAGATGCCAGAATGTACTACAATGTAGCATGGATGTGGTGGCGTTATGCTGTGGGGGTGTTCTGATTTAGCATGGGTCCACTAGTTGTAATGCATAGTCACATTAACTATGAGAAGTAAAGAGATGTTCTCAATAACTCGGTGCTCCATATACTGTGGTAGCTCTACGGAAATTACAAATGTTTTAGAGAGCATTACATTTTAAGGATGTGGAAGAGTCTTATCAGGTATAGTAGGGAATAACACAGGTAGTTATTTGTTCTGCACAAGTCTTGAACGTGAGAAGTGGTTATCAGAGACTAAGAGTGGCTAACAAAGACATGAGGTCGAGCATTTTGAATTTAAAGGAGTGGTGTTATTTATGGGTTAGTAGATGAGGATGAGTAATTTCAATTGTATTTTTGAGATTATGGGAAGATAGAATAATAATTGGCTGAGGGATACATAAGGTGTGGAGAAGATACCAAGGCAAAGAGGATGGACTGAGGTGGTGAGAATGGGCAAGTAGAATGTTACACATTAGGAGATTGCAGAAGCTGAAGATGTGGTGATAGTCAATAAAAGTTTTGGTAAGAAAATCTCATATTCTCCCAATATTTATATGGGGTATAAAACAGTACTGTAAAAAAAAAACTGGAAGGTATCAAAAGGTGGAGTCAAGTGTTTTTGGACATATGCTTGGAAGACTGAGATAAGAAAGTGTCAGAGTTAAGACACTAAAAGAATGCATGGAGAGGTAGGAAAGAAACCAGAATAAAAATGAATGGAAATTGAGTGAATGGTTCGTAGGTAAAAAGGGTGAATAATGCTGTCCAAATCAGTAGAAAGTTAAAGAGTATAAAGAACATACTGTTATGATTGATAGTCTTTGAGAGGAAATTAATGAATTCTTCCTCAATGAGGGCTGAAGAACCAATTTGACAATACACATGGTTGACCAAATTGAATAGGTATGTCACTCTGTATCCAAATACTGCACATACCTACAGATCATGCCTATCAGTCAACTAAATTTTCAGGTCTGTCTGATCAATATCTGCTCAATCATAATTGAGATATTAATCAAACATGCTTGTGGTTGTATTGATCCAATACATGCAAGTTCCATGTAGAGGAAGTTTTAGTACACCCTTAAAGAGCCCAAACAAAACTCACTTACCTTATTGTTGTTGTTGAAGTGCATAATTGCAAATTGTTAAGTCACCCCCCTGCCCAATCAAGCAAAATGGTGTGCTTCAGCAGCAGGCCCATGTTTATGACAGTAAAAAAATGGTATAGGTGCAGTGATTACATAATTTTCTGACGAAATAACTTGCCGGAAGAAGCTAACCGAGTTTGATCAATGTAGTCTGCTCAATCGAAGGTATAATTGTGAGAAGGAAGGTTCCTAAATCCACTGTGTCTTTTGTTATTAATGCATAGAAGAAGAACGAGTCATTGCAGGAATGCACCTAGCAATGGAAGACCCCTGAAACAGCAACCCAGGGACCAGAGAGTGCTAACCATGGAGCTGATAAAGAAGAGGTGTTGTCCCATGCATACAGTTGCATACAAGTTCCAAATGGCCTGTAATGTGGCAATTTCGACAAGAACACTTTGTAGTTAGATCCATGTAGCCCAGCACTTACAATGCTGTAAAGACTGGACAGTCGAACAACGGCGGCAAGTGTTATGGAGTGATGAATCCTGGTTTACACTTTTCAGATCAGATGGACGTGTTTGGGTTTAGTGATTGCCAGGAGAATGTCCGATGCCTGAATGTACTACAATGTAGCATGGATGTGGTGGCATTATGCTGTGGGGGTGTTCTGACTTGGCATGGGTCCACTAGTTGTAATGCATAGTCACATTAACTCTGAGAAGTAAAGATATGTTCTCAATAACTCGGTGCTCCATATACTGTGGTAGTTCTACGGAAATTACAAATGTTTTTATAAGAATGACAGTGCCACCTGTCATGTTTCCAGGGTGATACTGGACTGGTATACAGAAAATCTGGTAACCCAGATGGACTGGCCCAGCTCAGAGTCCAGATTTTAACCTCATTGAGAACCTCTGGGACAAACTAAAGTGAAAGTGCAATCTAGGCCGCCTCAACCTTCTTCAGTGTCACACTTGGTCACTGTACTTAGGGTGGATTGGCAAAAAACACCACCTACTGTTATGCAGGAACTTGTGGACAGTTTGCCTTGAAGGGTGTTTGCAGTAATCAGTGCACACGGTGGACCTACAAAGTACTGATGTCAATAAAATATTGTTTACTTATTTGCTGTCAGTGTCCAATAACATTTGTCAACATAGTATATATTAAAATTTAGTAGCTTCCAGGGTGAGAAAATACTGGACCTTGGAACGTTATTGAGGAGTAAATGGCAGGTTTGGGGAAGAAGGAATGGAGGTGGTGGGAGAAATAAAGGGCCAAGTTAAGGATGATACCCAGACAACAAACTTGGGAAATGTGGGAAAGTAAATTTGTTACCAATAGAAAAGGAGAAATGGCGGAAAGAGAATCATGGCAGGGAAAAAGAAGATGATCTCTACTTTCTGCATCTATACCCTTCCAGCAGGACCAGAGAGAGAGAGAGTACATTGGTATGCCTATTCATTTTTTAATTCTAGTAAAAGCATATCAAGAATTGATACTCCCAGTCACTCATAGCATGATGTGGAGGAGTCTTCATTTGTTAATGATTTACTACACTATATTATTCCTCTTTTTGTCTATTTATTCTATATGTTTGAAGGATTGAATCGCCCCATTGGAGGATGCAAGAATATAAGACACCACAAAGCTTGGCTTTGAACGTGACTCTTGTGGTACTTATTGGTCATAACTTATTTGATATTGAAGCCCCAGGAAAAGGTTGTCCACTTTTTAATTTCTTGTATATGTGTAAAGGGATGTTTTGGTGACACGGTATTCTAGGCTGCTTTGGGTGCACTAATTTTGGAGTCTCCTAATTTTAGTGTCTTTATTTTAAAGTAACCTCAAATATCCTGACATACTTACAGGGAAAAAAACTGAGATCCATGTCAAGATACAGTATTGTGTTCCCTAATGCACACCGAGTGAATAATATTGCTAAATAATAATGGTCAGATAATACGGAGATCTTAGTTGCGTATATCTGCAGATATAGGGTTAAGCCCCCAGGCCGATCGACAAGGCTTCTCCGTCACTGGGGGTCCCTAATACTAGGTATGGGCCCGGGGCGCAGGACCCCACAATGTCGGCACAGGTCGGCCACCCCAGGTCAGCACACAGGTGAAAATTAATAGGGGTTAATAAGAAGCACAGAAGTGCTATGTAAGTGGTGTGATTAAAATAATATATACAAAGTGATAGGAAAAATAATAGGTGTTAATAAAGTGTTAGGGTGTGCCGACCTGCAGCAGCCCACCCATACCGACACAGGGGCCACTGCACCCCACACCCACCCCATAAATGATTACATATATATATCTGGGTTAAATTCCCAGTGTAAGGCCACATGGTAATGGCACCTACAGCATCTGAGAGCCAGCTTACCTGGGGATACCCCTGGCTTCCCCTATGGCACTACTAGAGTCAGCAATCCCTCCTAATGCTGACCCATTTGTGCCTCTCTATATACAATACTCAAGGTGGAAAGCTGCTCAATCAGATTGTAATGTCACTCAGGTGCTAAAAGGGGAGGGGTAATTCTGTGTAGGAAAAAAAAAAACTGTGTTCCCTAATGCACACCGAGTGAATAATATTGCTATATAATAATGGTCAGATAATACGGAGATCTTAGTTGCGTATATCTGCAGATATAGGGTTAAGCCCCCAGGCCGATCGACAAGGCTTCTCCGTCACTGGGGGTCCCTAATACTAGGTATGGGCCCGGGGCGCAGGACCCCACAATGTCGGCACAGGTCGGCCACCCCAGGTCAGCACACAGGTGAAAATTAATAGGGGTTAATAAGAAGCACAGAAGTGCTATGTAAGTGGTGTGATTAAAATAATATATACAAAGTGATAGGAAAAATAATAGGTGTTAATAAAGTGTTAGGGTGTGCCGACCTGCAGCAGCCCACCCATACCGACACAGGGGCCACTGCACCCCACACCCACCCCATAAATAATTACATATATATATATCTGGGTTAAATTCCCAGTGTAAGGCCACATGGTAATGGCAACTACAGCATCTGAGAGCCAGCTTACCTGGGGATACCCCTGGCTTCCCCTATGGCACTACTAGAGTCAGCAATCCCTCCTAATGCTGACCCATTTGTGCCTCTCTATATACAATACACAAGGTGGAAAGCTGCTCAATCAGATTGTAATGTCACTCAGGTGCTAAAAGGGGAGGGGTAATTCTGTGTAGGAAAAAAAAACTGTGTTCCCTAATGCACACCGAGTGAATAATATTGCTATATAATAATGGTCAGATAATACGGAGATCTTAGTTGCGTATATCTGCAGATATAGGGTTAAGCCCCCCAGGCCGATCGACAAGGCTTCTCCGTCACTGGGGGTCCCTAATACTAGGTATGGGCCCGGGGCGCAAGACCCCACAATGTCGGCACAGGTCGGCCACCCCAGGTCAGCACACAGGTGAAAATTAATAGGGGTTAATAAGAAGCACAGAAGTGCTATGTAAGTGGTGTGATTAAAATAATATATACAAAGTGATAGGAAAAATAATAGGTGTTAATAAAGTGTTAGGGTGTGCCGACCTGCAGCAGCCCACCCATACCGACACAGGGGCCACTGCACCCCACACCCACCCCATAAATAATTACATATATATATCTGGGTTAAATTCCCAGTGTAAGGCCACATGGTAATGGCACCTACAGCATCTGAGAGCCAGCTTACCTGGGGATACCCCTGGCTTCCCCTATGGCACTACTAGAGTCAGCAATCCCTCCTAATGCTGACCAATTTGTGCCTCTCTATATACAATACACAAGGTGGAAAGCTGCTCAATCAGATTGTAATGTCATTCAGGTGCTAAAAGGGGAGGGGTAATTCTGTGTAACCTGTGTCGGTATGGGTGGGCTGCTGCAGGTCGGCACACCCTAACACTTTATTAACACCTATTATTTTTCCTATCACTTTGTATATATTATTTTAATCACACCACTTACATAGCACTTCTGTGCTTCTTATTAACCCCTATTAATTTTCACCTGTGTGCTGACCTGGGGTGGCCGACCTGTGCCGACATTGTGGGGTCCTGCGCCCCGGGCCCATACCTAGTATTAGGGACCCCCAGTGACGGAGAAGCCTTGTCGATCGGCCTGGAGGCTTAACCCTATATCTGCAGATATACGCAACTAAGATCTCCGTATTATCTGACCATTATTATATAGCAATATTATTCACTCGGTGTGCATTAGGGAACACAGTTTTTTTTTTTCCTACACAGAATTACCCCTCATCTTTTAGCACCTGAGTGACATTACAATCTGATTGAGCAGCTTTCCACCTTGTGTATTGTATATAGAGAGGCACAAATGGGTCAGCATTAGGAGGGATTGCTGACTAGTAGATAAAGTCAACCTTTCTGTCAAACTTGACAGGTACCACACCCACTTCTCCTAGGACCCGCCCCCTTTTAATATTAAATGATAGTGTTTTATATCGCTTAATATAAAATTTTATATAAAATTTTATATAAATTTATAGTGTTCGATATTAAACCGTATTAAAAATTTTCGCGTAACACCAATCGCAGAGTGTCAAGCAGCACCAGTCGCAGAATGTCACGCAACGCGGCGCGTCAAATCAGGCGGATGAAAGATGCATATTACACAGTGTTAAAACCAGGTAGTTTTAGCGGCATTGATAAATATTACGGGTCGGTTAAAAATAAATTTAAAAGATCCGACGTAAGAAAGTGGTTACAAGAACAAGACGCATACACGCTGCACAAGCCAGCAAGAAAAAACTATAAAAGGAACATGATTTGTGTATCGGGTATAAACCAACAGTGGCAATGCGATTTGGTCTCGCTGATAGATTTGTCAAAATACAACGATGGCGTTAAATACATATTAACAATCATCGATATATTCAGTAAGAGGGTGTGGGGTGAAAGTCTGACCGCTAAGAATGCAGCAACGGTCGCTAATGCTTTTGAAAAAATATTCCAGCGCGGCGATGTGCCGTTGAAGCTACAAACCGATAATGGTAAAGAGTTTCTAAACAGAAACCTAAAAAAGGTGTTAGAAAAATACGGTATAAAGCATTTCACGACCAATAACGATGTGAAAGCGGCTGTTATAGAGCGCTTCAATAGGACTTTAAAAACACGCATGTGGCGCTATTTCACGGCAAAGAATACCTACAGATATATAGACGTTTTACAAGACTTCATACGCAGCTATAATAACACATACCATAGAACGATTAAGTGCGCTCCAAACGATGTGAATGACTCTAACGCATTGAGTGTCTTCAAAACGACCTACGGTGATTACTTTAGAAGTAAGAAAGCCCCAGTTTGTTTAGGAATCGGTGACCACGTCCGTATTTCTAAATATAAGGACATATTTCAGAAAGGTTACGAACAGAGCTTTTCTGAGGAGATTTTTGTTGTACATAGTGTGAACACTAAAGGGGTTAAACCGCTTTATAAGTTGGCAGATCTGTATGGTGAAGTTATAACAGGTAGTTTTTACCCCGAAGAGCTTCAAAGCATACCAAAAAACTATAACAGAGTTTACAAAGTGGAAAAGATTTTAAAAAATAAGACGGTCAGAGGCCGTAAATACGCGTTAGTCAAGTGGCGCGGGTACCCCGCAAAATTTAACAGTTGGGTCGCAGCATCGGTGATAAAAGACATATAAAGATCATCAGGATCTAACAAGACGTGCGATGGATGACAAGTCGTTCTACATAACCTTACCCAGCAACGCATCGGCTGTTACCTTCCCGCAAAATAAGATTTCTAACTATACGACAAAGTTGGCTAAACCGATAGACTTAAATGGCGAATGGGAAGTGGCACTTACTGAGATACAATACCCGCATACGTGGAATACATTGGATTTACAAGATTGTAGACTGCAATTATCATGGGATGGAACGGCGGAACAGCCGGTGGCGAGAGTCGCGAGTTTGTGCATTAAACCCGGTTTTTATGAAACAATCGAAGCGTTACTAAACGTAATCAACGCTGAAATTGTACAACTGAAACTGGACGTTGGATTAAGACTAACGTATGATCCATTTGCACGCGTTGTAACATGTGACAGTAAACTGTTGTATCAAATCCACGCCGGTTCTAAGCTGACATGGATACTGGGTTTACAACCTAAAACGAATATTTCTAAACCATGCGCCGACATCAAAGGCGGCCAATATACGATGTACGTGTACACAGACATTATCGAACACCAACGGGTCGGGGATAGTTATGTACCGCTACTTCGCACTGTTGAAATGAAGGGTTATAACAATGAGGTTGTCACAATACGATACGAGAAACCCGATTACGTACCATTGTGCAAAACACATTTTGACACGATAGCCATAGAGATAAAGAACGACCAAAACGAGAACATGGCATTTAAGTTTGGGAAAGCGATCGTGAAGCTACACTTCAGACGTCGCAAAACTGAATTTTATTAACTAAGCAGAATGGTCGCTGTTAAAAATTATGGCGATCCGGGACTCTATGCGCAATATTATAAATCTCAAGCCGGTAATGGATTACCAGGTTTTCACGGCAGCGCATACATGTACGGCTGCGGTTTAGGCGGTATTTTTCGAAGTCTTTTCAGAAAAGCTGTTCCTCTTTTCCGGAGAGGTTTAGAGTTGGCTAAACCGCATATGAAGACAGCGGTTCGTAATATAGCGAAGGATGTTATCGGGCAGGCCACAACGGCCGTTGTGAATAAGATACACGAGGCGAACCAAGCAAAGCAAGACGGTTCAGGACTAATATATACAAGAAAAGGCGTGTCTAAAAGAAAACGGAAGCGTATGATAACGCTTCCGCCTTGGGACATACCCTTTTTAAATAAAAAACAGAGACGACGTAACTCAAAGAAGAAGAGAAAGCCGAAGAGTGCCGTTGGTGATATTTTTTAAACATGTCTTTCATACACCACGAATCCGTTGAATGTGCAAAAACAGAGCTGGATCTTTTTGACGTGCCCCCGACACAAACTAGCATAGAGAAAAGTCTATACGTCGAAGTTCAACCTTTAGCGGCGTTATCCGACACAGCTCCGCTTGAGTTTTATATAGCAGCCAGCGGTGAACACTACTACGATCTGAACAATACGCTGTTGTACGTGACATGTAAGATCGTACGAACCGATAACACGCCGATACCGCAAGGGGCGCGGGTCGCGCTTATTAATTACCCAATAGCGACTTTATTCAACCAAGTGGATGTAACTTTGGGCGACAGGCTCATATCACAATCCAACAATCTTTACGCATACCGCGCGTACATTGAGACTATATTAAATTACAGCTCGGACGCATTATCAACAAAACACACAACAGGACTATTTTACAAAGATGTGGATGGTGAATTTAACAACACGGCGCTGGACGGCCCGAATACGGGATTCAAAAAACGAGCAGGCGCAACAGCGCAGAGTCGCACTGTTGAACTGCTAGGCCCGCTTCACTGCGACCTTTTCCATCAACATAAACTAATTTTAAACGCCGTTGATCTGAAGATTAAACTAACCAGAAACAAAGACGCATTCTGCTTAATGTCGTCTGAGGCGGATGCCTTTAAAATACAGATCACAGCTGCATCCCTGTTCGTGAAAAGAGTTCAGGTCTCACCGGCCGTGCGGATTGGGCACGCGCAGGCTCTGTTAAACGGTAACGCGAAATACGCGATTGACCGCGTTGGGATGAAAATCTACAGCGTACCAACAGGCAGTAGAGTATTTAATCTAGAAAATTTATTTTTAGGTCAAGTGCCGAAAACAGTTATAGCCGGTTTCGTGGATAACGAATCATTTTCAGGAATCCATAACCGGAACCCCCTGTGCTTTGAACATAAAAATGTAAGTTTTGCGTCCCTTTATCTGGATGGAACGCCGCACCCCGCCAAGCCATTTCAACCCGACTTTGAAAGCGGTAATGCTGTAAGAGAGTATATGTCACTCATACAGATCACAAATAAGCAGAAATCTGACAATGGTATACTGATTGACCGCGAAGAGTACCTCAGGGGCTACACGCTATTTGCTTTTGACCTTTCACCAGAACAGGAGTGTGGAGAACACCTTTCCCTGATAAGAACAGGCAATCTACGTGCCGAATTCCGCTTTGCAGAAGCGTTGGACCGGACAGTCAATGTGATAATATACGCTCTATTTGATAACATCATCGAGATTAATCAAAGGCGCGATGTGCTGTACGATTATCTATAAATGAAATAAACTAACACTACGCTGCTGAAAAAATGAACACATTACAGATAAACTGTATTCTGTACGCCGTGCAAAGCACAAGGCATGTTTTTAAAGGAACGTATCCGTGCGATATGTTACCGGTCAGTAAACTGTCGCAATATCCCTGCGCGTTTGTAATCAATACGCATAGCAGCGGGCAGCCGGGTGAGCACTGGTTGGCCGCTTATTTTAACGAACAACGTGAATGTTACTTTTTTGATTCTTACGGGTTAGCCCCTGACAGCCCCCTATTCCCAAAGGCAATAATACATTTTTTAAACTTGAATTCAAAAAGTGTTTATCACCAAAATATGCAGTTGCAAAATTTTAACAGTACCGTTTGCGGCCAATATTGCATATACTTTATATTTTACATGTGTAAAAAATACAAATATGTGGATGTACTGGACCGTTTTAGTGATGACACAAAACGTAATGATTGTTTTGTTTCAAATTTTGTAAGACGACTCCCAAGAAGCCATTGTCTGAGTCATTATGCATATAGATATATACAGAATTGTGTAACTTGTAACCAGCGTTGTGCGTGAAACGTTTTATGTACAGCGTGTCATAACTTGACACGTTGTACATAAAACGTTTCACGCACAACGCTGTGTGTGAAGCGTGTTACGCACAACGTTGTATTGTTTGTGTAACTTGTAATCAACATTCTGTTTGATACGTTTTATGTACAACGCATCATATCTATGATGTTTTTCTAATAAACAACGTTGTTTATTAAACTTTATATCGTGTGCTTGAAATTCTTCCGTTTACAGCAATAGAAACAAAGAACAAAACGTTGTTTTATAAAGCATAAGCATATTTTATTGATATATGTATATATATATATATATATATATATATAACACGGTAAAGATGAATTTAAAACATTACATAAAATATTATTGACATAAGTTAAACATTGTGGCGCAAAATACCAACACAAAATACAGTGTATAAAAATAATATAAATTAGTTATATGTTACAGTTTCAGCCACTGTGAATCCTGAAATAGATTTACGGATCTTTTCCTAGGCAGTAAGTAACCGTGCTGTGTTGTTAAACCTGGGGGACTTAAAACATTTATTCGCCCTTTGTTAAGGGTTTGTAACGACATGGGCGATGTCACAGCGCCATCAGAGTCATCCTGCATCTCAGCTTTTAATCGTTCTAAACACATTCTATTCCCCGCATTGGCTATGATGGTTGAGGGAATATTCAATTCAGACATAGCCCGCATAAATTCAGGCCAACCATTCGGTATATTACGGATCGACACACCGTTACTTTGCGTGATGCTTCTTATTAAATCTAACATGTTGGAACCAGGCACAGTGACGCCTTTGTACAGAAACTCCCCTTTACTGTTCCAGTCTGTGATGTGTTTAGAGCGTGTCATTTTACTCAATAGTATTTCACAGTTTTTCTTATACCGGTCATTAACACCGCTCAAAAGCTCATGATAAACAGCATCGGGGGCAATAGGCTGTGTCGTATTATTTGATTCATCAACAGATTTTGCAACGGGTGATAAAAGAGCTAAAGTTGACATTTCACTATCAGCCTGCTTACTCAACACCAGGTATCTCTGCAACAACATTGTATATCGCTTTGCTTTTTCATATTCTGATAAATCATTATTCTGTAGTATTTTCACGATCTCTACATCTAGACCGTGCGTTGCTGTTTTACGTATGTCGTCGCTGTTCGTTTTATTATGTAAACGTTCTATCTGATTCTGAGGCACCAGATACATTTTCTCAGCGTACTCCATCAGCGATTAGACAATAGTCCTGTAATTAGCGGTATAGCAAAACCAAGCAGCGAGCCGATAAAACCACCCGACTGTTTAACCAGACTCTTCTTTTTTCCAATGGCACATTTCTTATTACAAAGTGATTTTATAAGCGCACGCTTCTTTTTAAGGTAGTTCAGCTGCCGTTGAGACAGCGGTATTTTGCCTTTAAGCGTGTTGAGCGCTATCTCACAAATGGCCGTGACTAAATCGTTTGAAGCGTTGGATAAAATAGCATTTCTTTGGATTGGTGTTGCTTTAATTAACGTTTTTAAAAGCACCCAATTACGTCTTATCCGCCCCGACATGTTCACCGTTGTTAGAATGGCAACAAATGACTAAAGGTTGTACTGTTATAGCTTTATAGAACCACGCTTCTTAATGACAAAAGCGACAGGCTTGTCTGGTGGGAATAAGCCGCTTCGTAAACGATAATCGTCAAGAGCGTTGTTTCTTAAATCAACCAGCAAATACCCATAAGGGGCAGCCGTCGCGGATTCATAGGATTCGAGAAAAAAACGATGTTTCGATGGGTACATTTGTCTAGCCAGAATGCCCACCTGCATTTTATCCCTGGGGTTTTTGAACAGGACCATATATTTTGTGTTTAAATGTATAGTTCTGCTCTTTTTACCTTGACAAAATATGTTTTGGACAAGGTACAGGATACTGAGATTACGATGATGTACATACTTTGTGAAAGCCTTCTCAACCTCAGAATTATTACTTGCCGCGTCCATCAAATCATCAATCACTGTTAAATTAACCTTATCAGGGGGAAAAAGTTGATCATCGCTAAAAGACTCTGGTAACCCCTCTATAAAGCGCGTACCGGGGTAATCACGCAGAAGTTGGTCGTATATAGGTTGCCAACAGGTGTAAAACCAAACAACATTATCAGGTACATGAGTCATATGTGTTGCAGCGTGTTGCAACAGCGTTTTGACAAAATAACTTTTACCCGAATTGGACGGCCCCGCTAAAATACATGAGAAAGGGTGTTGAAATCTGGTGTCCATCTTAATAGCCGAACGGCAGTGTTGTGAAGTTGTCCGTAAGAGACCGTTTAGTATAAACACACCTTTGCGTCTTCTGCAAAGTACGCGTCTCTATCTGCCAGCACTTTTTCACACGTACTATACCGGGTTGACGGATCACAACCTTTTTCTGGTCATCGCCTTCGGGGTTTAAAGGATAATCTAAGACCAGTTCTTTCAGGCTGTCAAAGTTAACGTACTGCGCATTATCAACATTGAGCGTTATACCTTTAACTTTTAAACAGGTCTTTCCGTTGTTTAGTCGATAGCCGTATGACTTGGGACCGGCTGAGACAAATTCTGTTATATGGGTGCCTGTGGGCAGTTCGCTGGTCAACTCACCTAAATAATCACCCAATGGCGGGCTCCAGTCACCGGGTCTACTGACAAAAATTACAGAATCGGTGTCGTGATAAAGACATCTATCTTGTAATCTATACAGTAGTTTGTACAGTTCAACACGGGCATAAGCCGTTGTAAAGATGGCTATAGTTACATTTGAAATTGCACCCCTGGTGTAATGGTCTTTGGCATACTTCCAATTTACCATAACTGTATCATCGTCAATAAAATCCAAAGCGGACACGTCATAGTACGGTAAGAACGCGTATTCAAAAAGTTTGTCGGGGTCGGTCACTAGACACGTATTGGGCATGTTGCTACGTTGACCAAATTTACCCCATAAGGAATTTAAAAACAATTTTGAAATTTGTCTTTTAGCGGGGTTGATTTCTATGTGTTCGGGTCGTAAAGACAAGCCTTCATTCTTTTGATAGGCGTCTATATACTCTTGGCGTTTCTCGGCGTCTGTACACCATTCGGGATAACCAGAGGCCTCTTGTTTATCCCTGAGGTGCGTTTTAATGTAGCCTGAAAACAATTTGTCAGATCTCTCATCAAAATGCCACACCTCATAGATTTTACATACCTTGTACCCCATTTCTACAGCCAAGTTTAGTTCCACGGTACACCATGTACCGATGAGCGCACGTTTTTCTGAATCATGAACGCACGGCTCAGTCTGTCCAGACTCAGCGCATGTGCGACATAATGGAAACATTAACTTGCCGCCCATTTTAACTGGCAGAACCGGAAAGAATAGGCCACGAGGTGGATAAACTTTAACCCTGGCAAAACCGAAATACTTTGTGACATCACCAAAGTCCTTATAAATAATGCGTGGGTGCTGTATAGGATACGTTTTGGTTTTATTAACATACGGATAGAGGCTGGTGAAATCAAAATAGTGTATTTTTTCATCACAGCCTGTTTTGTGATACAGCTTTATGGCGTTTGTGCGCCCGCCATAAAGAGCATCACGTGGCTCCAAGGGTTCGGGTAAATCTTTACCCTTCAGAAAAGCCTGTAGATCCGCATCAGAATCTAGCATAGACTTCCATTCACAACCCCAGATTTCACGTATCTGAAATCCACAACGTTTAAGGTAGTGCAACTTTACCTGCGTCTTGTGGTGTAATTGACCGTAGGTCGTTTTAGTCAGTTTGTTTTTATCATCGGCGTTGTAACAAGCACCACAGCCGTGGTAAAAACAACCTTGGAATTCAAATGCAGTTGGTGTTCCGTTAATCACGGCATAACCATCCAGGCTGTATTTACCAACTTTCTTCTCACCCCCTTGTAAAGCGTGTCTTATACTCACCCCTTCTTTGTGTTCTATGTACATTAACCACTGTATGGCGGGCGTTGAGTAACGCTTCTGCGTCTTGTGATAGTTATCACCCGGTACAAGCGCCAGTGTCTTTTCCTGTAAAAATTTACACCGGTACATGGCCATGCATACGCTCGCCAACGTAACTAATTGAAAAGCCTCGATGTGACGTTTAACCACAACCTTTTTTTTTTTCTTTGTTATTAGAAACTCCTGTTCTGTCATGGCTATAACAGCAGATCTGAAAGCATCACAAGCTTTTTGTAATATTTTCACATCGTCTTTACAATATCGTACGAGCTCTTTTTGAAAGTTAAACGGTTTGTGTACACACTGTTTATACCAAGCTGTAAACTCAGATAATTCATCAGGCATCATGTATTGTGGACCAAAATACTCTATTGACGGCATAGTTCCTATGTAATTTTGGTTATCAGCTGTGTTAAAAAAATGTGGGAAATAACCTTTGGTACCGTCAAACCCCATCGCCTTTGGTAACTTGCTAAGCCGCATGGGTAAAAAATTTAAAGAGTCGATAAATCTTATCTTCAAATCTTTTACCGTGATGCACATTATGTTGCCGCCTCTAGATAATAATTCAATCTTTAATTTCTCCTTAATCAGCTGGCGCAGCACAAAATATGCATCATAGCGACCTGCATTATGGGCTATGAATGTGTAATGCTCAAATTTTGGTTTCATGAATGTCTTTACAAAGTCTTCGATACATGCAACACCCTTAAACTCCCAGTCTTTCTCCCCCATTAATGTTAAAGCGTAACAGTAGTTTGGTATGTGCACACCTGTCTCCTGCATACACTCAAAATCATAAAAGATGTATTTCTTTGTGGGCTCTTCCGGCTTGATGGTTTGTATATAGCACAAATGGTTCGAAAAACCATCAACGAACACCTTACAAATGGGACACTTTAGGCCTCGGCAGTTATGATCTGTTCGCCTGTAGAGACAACACTTGTCACAATATACATGTTCAAGACAGGATATTTTGTGATCAAGAGCTAAAGCTTTGTGTCGCTCTAAACACTCGTTTGATCGACAAAATACCCTACACAACGAACACCTTAAAGCCGTCACACCATCGTCAATACAATCCGGCCTGTGACAAGCCTTACAAAAGAAAAGACAATCGTGATTATTTTTATGATGGTAAGCGCTATGACAACGGATGCAATAATATCGGGCTCCAAGAAACGCTTTGATATCGAGTATCCCATAAAAGTGACAATCGTGATATAGCACAAACAGCGTGTCTTTGTAACGACTGTCCGTACTGTAGTATTTCCAATCATTTTGACTATAATAGAGGAGATTGATTGAGACATTTAAATAATTTTCAAAAATTGCAACATCGCTAAAGCTGACCGCTTTATCAAGCGGCAGATTCAAAGCTTTATGTAGTTGGATCGCTCTCTCCTGTATTACATGGTCATCGGCATTGTTACCTTTATCCAGAAGTTTACAGACGCTAGCGGCCAAACACAGGTTATTACCTATGCTTCTGTAGTCATAGAGGTATCTCTTTCTCTTATTTATTATTAAACTTTGGGGGAGGCGTTGTAAACTTCTCCCAGTCAAGCCAGACCCGGACCTGTTCCTAAAAATACTGATCACAAATCTTAAGCCTGTGGATAATAAGAATTCAGCGTTACTTTGAAGCGTGTTTGTAATCTGATTCAAAAAACTGGCAGCGTCTAATGTTTCTTGCGGCTTACGATGCGAATAGATGGCATTGTGTAACCCACCCCCCTCCAATCTAAGCTGAACGCGGTCGGCCGGATCCACACCCGCAAGGACACCATCGAGCATGGCCTGTATAGCCGTATGAATGGCTCGAACACCCTCTACAAATGATGTAACCCTGTCCAAATTAACAAACCGATAGTGACTGTGGTACTCAACGGCTCTGAAATGCGGTCGTTGTCGTTCATAACTGTTAATTGCCTCTAAGTATACATGTTGCCGACCTTCGTCATTACCGGGTGACTCAACACCGTCTGCATCATCATATATGGGGCTTGCATTGCGCTCAATATTGTCAGCCTGTGATTCGTCATTCGGTAATGCTTGGGGTGGCGATTGGTCTATATCTACATACATTGCGCTCTGCGTACCGCCTACCACATGTTCCCTGTGCCGCTTGCGCTTTCTCAATCTGGTTAATGTTGTTACAGCCTGTTTCACCTTTGCGCGTCGGAATAACTGTGAGATCTTGTATGTTAAACAAGGTTTAATTCGTGGTTTTTTTTTTTTTTTACAGGCATTTAAATTTAAAACACGTTTCAAACCATTGCCTAGCATGCCTAGTCACGGATCAGTTTCATTTATTTCTGCAAAATGATGTATGTTGGCTTTAATAAATTCAGTTGTCTTAACCGACCGATCTATGTATTTTGACATGACATTCATATACGTCTCAACAACTTCTTTAACAATGTCTTGTTTACATTTACTACCGTGGCACACACCTTTAATGTGTTTTAACAAGTATCCGGCTTTTACGCCCATGTTCTCAACATCTTCCCGTATCTTACCCAACAACGCGTAAAATTGTATTTCAGCGTCTTGGCCTAATTGTTCTGAATTTTGACATTCATCAACTATGTCGGGCGCTAGCCCTCGCGCCGGTACACAAGCATCAGCCGATGCGTGTACCAGGGCTGTCGTTGTAAAAATATTGGGAATTGATGTTACACAATCAACCGTTGTAGTATCACCAGGTATTCCTGCAACGGCTGATAATACTTCATCAGAACTATTCTGCGGATCTTGTGTCGTTGACTCTACACAGTTTGTAATAAGCTCTTGCCCATTTATGTCATCAATATCTGATATCACAGGATTGCCAGCTATGTGTCTTGTTTCTGTTTCAGAGCAATCCTGTGTATCGGTAATAGTAATGACATCGGCTTGCGACATTTGCTTAACATTACTTCTTGAGTCAATATTTGATAACAAACCAATGCCTGCTATGTGCCTTGTTTCTGTTTCAGAACAAACCTGTGTATCTGGAATTGTGATTACAGAGGATTGCGATAATTGCTTAACATTACTTCTTGAGAGACGCGATGCCCTCTTAACCTTTACAGTCTTTGTATTACCAGCGACATCCCGGTCTGCAGTGTTAAACGCTGTGTGTTTTGATGTTACAGCAACATCATTACTTACGCATGATACAGTTTGTAACGCGATCCTTCTCCGTTGCGGCTTATCATTTTCGGAATATGACAATTTTCTTTTCAGATCTGTAAATGTTGAATTATGACTTCTCTCATTCGTTCTTGGTCGAGCTGGCTTTCGTTTGTTCGGGACGATACAGCCGTTATGCACAGCCATAACTGATGACCTAGCAACGCCCTTATGTACAATTGCAGGCGTTACGAATTGGTGGTTCTCCGCTTCAGCGGCTGTTGTGCGTTTTGATATTTTCCCGCTTGTACTAGGCCTGTGTATCTGCGCGCATGTATCACTGACTGTTGGTATCGGCGCATAGCGTCTTGCTACAGCGTCATCTGTAATACATATATTATAAAATAAATATAAACGACTCTGCATGTAAATCAGTATTTAAATCACAGCATAACAATATACCATATAACAGTGTTTGATTACACACCTGCTGCTGCGAATTGATGGCTTTCCGTTTCAGCGGCGGTTGTGCGTTTTGATATTTTCCCGCTTGTACTAAGACGGTGTATTTGCGCTACTGTATCACTGCATGTTGGTATTGTCGGCGCATAGCGCATTGCTACAGCATCATCTGTAATACATATATTATAAAATAAATATAAACGCATCTGCCTGTAAATCAGTATTTAAATAACCGCATAACAATATACCATATAACAGTGTTTGATTACACACCTGCTTTATATTCGAATGTTTTAGCACGACCCCCTGTCGCGTGTGGGAAAAACGGTTGCTCATCAACAACATTGCTGTTCTGTATAGAGGTGTTGTGACAATAATCAGGTTTGTTCAATATATCCCGTAGAATACCATCAGCCGTCGCATCATCCATTTTTGTGGCATCTTTAGCCGGTGAAAAAATGAAAAAAAAAAAAAAAAAAAATATTACATACGGTATAAAATTAGAATAACATGAAAAAGCGATTCATTACTGAGAATATAAAGTGTGTACAGTTGACAACAAATCAGCACAACTGTACAAGGTTTATTTTTAATTCTTTAGCCGTGGAAAAATAAATAAATAAATAAAAAATAAAATAAAAAATTAAAAAATAAAATAAAATAAAAAATAAATAAAGATATCATGTTACTCACAATCTGGCGCCAATTCCAAAATATTATTAAAATCCGGTATAGCGCTGAAGTCTAAGCCAAAGGGACTATCAACAGACAAATCGAAATTCTCTGTATTTGTGATTACTGTCAAATCGGGGGAAATAAAAATGAGAAAATAATAATTATTTAATAATTACTATTTAATAATTACTTATCAATGTATCCAGACTGTTGTACGTTCATACTATTTAAACTTTTAAAAATGAACAAATTGTAGACCTTGACTATAATTTCATACTATTTAAACTTGAAATATAAATAAAAACGCGTCAATGTCCTTTATAGACATAGCTTACTTTGAGAGGTTTGATAACTTGGCAAAGCATCATCATCATCAGAAGAAGAAGATCTGTTTCTAACCATGAAAGTGTTTTTGTTGTTGATGTTCTGCATTGTCTGTCTCTGAACCAATAATGAAAATGAGAGACGGTTAATATCTATCAAACGAATTAGTTGAAATATTGTGTTGGCGCATTCCCAAAATGAACCACTAGATGTCGCTATTACCACATATTTAAATAACATTCAGACAGCCACATTATTAAAACTATATGTTCTATGTTTTCATACTGCGCTTTGCAACTGTCCAATAGGTTTGAAATATTAACATGTCGCTATTACCACATATTTAAACAGCCTTCAGAGTCATATTTGTAAAATAAAATAAATAAATAAATAAATAAAATAAAAAATGCAATATGTATAAATATAATAATAATAATAATAATAATAATAATAATTATGATAATAATAATAATAATAATAATAATTTTTTGCTGTTGATGTTCTGCATTGTCTGTCTCTGAACCAATAATGAAAATGAGAGACGGTTAATATCTATCAAACGAATTAGTTGAAATAATGTGTTGGCGCATTCCCAAAATGAACCACTAGATGTCGCTATTACCACATATTTAAATAACATTCAGACAGCCACATTATTAAAACTATATGTTCTATGTGTTACAATGCATCGCTAAACAACAGCATCAATGTGGGTATACCCACATTGATGTTGCTGTTTAGCGATGCATTTCACATATGAGTGCATACTGCGCTTTGCACAATAGGTTTGAAATATTAACATATTATACATGTATGCCTAAAAACAAAGGATGCAATGGCAGGACAGAATCGTGTAACAGTGTGTATATCGTGGCATAGAATCAACATATTTAAACAGCCTTCAGAGCCATATTTGTAAAATAAATAAAAAATAAAAAATAAAAAAATGCAATATGTATAAATATAATAATAATAATAATAATTATGATAATAATAATAATAATAATAATAATAATAATAATAACAACAACACTTACCATTATAACTTCAAGTGTGTATAGCGGTGCAGCTTCAGTTGAAATTTCTTCTCAGTGCACTTCAGTGATGTGGTCTGTTCTTATAACACTGGCTGTGAGCCATATGGCCCCCACCAACCTGTGGTACGCCGTCCCACATTTCCAAGATGCTTGGGGCGGGACTTTTAAATATATAAATTCTAGTCTATAATTTAGTAATTGTGATAATTATTTTCAGTTACAATAAAGATATAATCTTTTAGCTGTTTCTTAAATGTCATACACAGCGCATCAAACGCATACCAAATACATTTATATTATATATACAGAAGAAAAAAATAAATAAATAAATAAAAAATAAAAATCCTGAGTGGTCTAAACTACTTGTATAGATTGAATGGAAGTCATTCCAAATGGGTATATCTTATACTGTAGAATATGAGGCTCATAAAAAGCGCATAAATTATTTAATAATAAAATGAATTCATAAAAAGCATTATACAGAAGTTCTTATGAACTAATGTACATGAATACAAAATTATTTTATGATTCCATAAATATACACTGGCTTACTGATTTGTAGCTAAAATTACAAAAAATATTGTCTTTGTACATGAATACAAAATTATTTTATGATTCCATAAATATACACGGGCTTACTGATTTGATTAGGACCCATCACCATGATATCTCATTATGGTATGTAATTAATCCAAAAGATGGAAAAATCCGATTTGAGTCAACACATAAACCTGTAGGTGGTGCTAATGTTCCTCTACAGAGATAACAATCGAAAATGGTCATGGTCAAATTATAAGCAATGGTCATGGTCAAATTTGCACATCGTGCTTCTGAGGGGTTTCTGTGACATTTAAAATGACCTTTTAAATTAGTGCCATGTGTGATGAACCCATGCTTCTAAGAATGGTCATGGTTAAATTGTACATCGTGGCTTCTGAGGGGTTTCTGTGACATTTAAAATGACCTTTGTGACATTTTAAAATGACCTTT
Organism: Pseudophryne corroboree; assembly: GCF_028390025.1. NCBI lineage: Eukaryota > Metazoa > Chordata > Amphibia > Anura > Myobatrachidae > Pseudophryne > Pseudophryne corroboree. The sequence goes on along the minus strand of NC_086444.1, from coordinate 913,715,648 downwards.
TAAATTAGAGCCATGTGTGATGATCCCGTGCTTCTAAGAAAATGGCCACGGTCATTAGTGATTATCCTTTTTAAAACTGTAACATGTGTGACTCATGAAGTTTCAGCTGCTGGAATGTAAGAACATTTTGTGTTACAAAAAAAAAAAAAAAAAAAAGATGTATTTTAAAGTGTGTGTCATATGTGACATTCTGCGACTGGTGCTGCTTGACACTCTGCGATTGGTGTTACGCGAAAATTTTTAATACGGTTTAATATCGAACACTATAAATTTATATAAAATTTTATATAAAATTTTATATTAAGCGATATAAAACACTATCATTTAATATTAAAAGGGGGCGGGTCCTAGGAGAAGTGGGTGTGGTACCTGTCAAGTTTGACAGAAAGGTTGACTTTATCTACTCTGACTCTAGTAGTGCCATAGGGGAAGCCAGGGGTATCCCCAGGTAAGCTGGCTCTCAGATGCTGTAGGTGCCATTACCATGTGGCCTTACACTGGGAATTTAACCCAGATATATATATATGTAATTATTTATGGAGTGGGTGTGGGGTGCAGTGGCCCCTGTGTCGGTATGGGTGGGCTGCTGCAGGTCGGCACACCCTAACACTTTATTAACACCTATTATTTTTCCTATCACTTTGTATATATTATTTTAATCACACCACTTACATAGCACTTCTGTGCTTCTTATTAACCCCTATTAATTTTCACCTGTGTGCTGACCTGGGGTGGCCGATCTGTGCCGACATTGTGGGGTCCTGCGCCCCGGGCCCATACCTAGTATTAGGGACCCCCAGTGACGGAGAAGCCTTGTCGATCGGCCTGGGGGCTTAACCCTATATCTGCAGATATACGCAACTAAGATCTCCGTATTATCTGACCATTATTATATAGCAATATTATTCACTCGGTGTGCATTAGGGAACACAGTTTTTTTTTTTCCTACACAGAATTACCCCTCCCCTTTTAGCACCTGAGTGACATTACAATCTGATTGAGCAGCTTTCCACCTTGTGTATTGTATATAGAGAGGCACAAATGGGTCAGCATTAGGAGGGATTGCTGACTCTAGTAGTGCCATAGGGGAAGCCAGGGGTATCCCCAGGTAAGCTGGCTCTCAGATGCTGTAGGTGCCATTACCACGTGGCCTTACACTGGGAATTTAACCCAGATATATATATGCAATTATTTATGGGGTGGGTGTGGGGTGCAGTGGCCCCTGTGTCGGTATGGGTGGGCTGCTGCAGGTCGGCACACCCTAACACTTTATTAACACCTATTATTTTTCCTATCACTTTGTATATATTATTTTAATCACACCACTTACATAGCACTTCTGTGCTTCCTATTAACCCCTATTAATTTTCACCTGTGTGCTGACCTGGGGTGGCCGACCTGTGCCGACATTGTGGGGTCCTGCGCCCCGGGCCCATACCTAGTATTAGGGACCCCCAGTGACGGAGAAGCCTTGTCGATCGGCCTGGGGGCTTAACCCTATATCTGCAGATATACGCAACTAAGATCTCCGTATTATCTGACCATTATTATATAGCAATATTATTCACTCGGTGTGCATTAGGGAACACAGTTTTTTTTTCCTACACAGAATTACCCCTCCCCTTTTAGCACCTGAGTGACATTACAATCTGATTGAGCAGCTTTCCACCTTGTGTATTGTATATAGAGAGGCACAAATGGGTCAGCATTAGGAGGGATTGCTGACTCTAGTAGTGCCATAGGGGAAGCCAGGGGTATCCCCAGGTAAGCTGGCTCCCAGATGCTGTAGGTGCCATTACCATGTGGCCTTACACTGGGAATTTAACCCAGATATATATATGTAATTATTTATGGGGTGGGTGTGGGGTGCAGTGGCCCCTGTGTCGGTATGGGTGGGCTGCTGCAGGTCGGCACACCCTAACACTTTATTAACACCTATTATTTTTCCTATCACTTTGTATATATTATTTTAATCACACCACTTACATAGCACTTCTGTGCTTCTTATTAACCACTATTAATTTTCACCTGTGTGCTGACCTGGGGTGGCCGACATTGTGCCGACATTGTGGGGTCCTGCGCCCCGGGCCCATACCTAGTATTAGGGACCCCCAGTGACGGAGAAGCCTTGTCGATCGGCCTGGGGGCTTAACCCTATATCTGCAGATATACGCAACTAAGATCTCCGTATTATCTGACCATTATTATATAGCAATATTATTCACTCGGTGTGCATTAGGGAACACAGTTTTTTTTTTCCTACACAGAATTACCCCTCCCCTTTTAGCACCTGAGTGACATTACAATCTGATTGAGCAGCTTTCCACCTTGTGTATAAGATACAGTATTATACAAGCACAGATTTGTCTCTAATTATTCTTTAGCCATATTGCACTTACATTTAAAAATCCCAACTACGCAATCTGAACAGTTCTTTATAATGGGAGCTGCAACAAAATTATTTAAGCAGAAAGAAACCTGGTGTCCACAGAGAAACCAGGTAATCCCCATAAACAGCTAATCATTGCGGAGCGCATATTCCAGTTGATGTGATGCAACTTTCTGAAGTGCTACTGTACTTTAAAAGAATAATAATGATAATTTCTTAATAAACAATTTATTATGCTTTACAATTGAATATACAAAAAGTATTGTGTCGTAGCCTACTGTAAGTCGTTGCCAAATTTATCTTATTACAATGAACAATAAATGCTTATATGTCATAATCTACTTTGATCCTGGTGAAGAAGAAAATTATATTAAAAATTTCAGTAGTCATCTAATCTTACAAGCCTTTAAAAAAAAAATGCAAATTATCATAGGATTTTTGCTAAAATCTGTAATTTATAATTAAGTTTTATACAATAAAAAGTAACACAGCAGCAAAAATAAAGAAAACACACATTACAAAATATCTTTTATAACTCTCAAAATACTGTATAGCAGCAAAAATAACAAAGAAAACACATATTACAAAATATGTTTTGTAACTCTCAAAATACTGTATACTGTATTTTAAAAGGGTCGGTATTAGTGATGAGCAGGTTCGGTACCTCGGAATCCGAACCCCCCCGAACTTCACCCATTTTACACGGTTCCGAGGCAGATTCAAATCTTCCCGCCTTGCTCGGTTAACCCGAGCGCGCCCGAACGTCATCATCCCGCTGTCGTATTCTCGCGAGATTCGTATTCTATATAAGGAGCCGCGCGTCGCCGCTATTTTCACTCGTGCATTGGAGATGATAGGGAGAGGACGTGCAGCGTTCTCTCAGTTGTGTTCAGTGTGCTGCAAATATCTGTGCTCAGTGTGCTTGCAAATATCTATGCTCAGTGTGCTGAAAATATCTACGTTCTCTGCCTGAAAAACGCTCCATATCTGTGCTCAGTGTGCTGCAAATATCTGTGCTCATTGTGCTTTATTGTGGGGACTGGGGACCACCAGTATTATATAGTAGGAGGACAGTGCAGAGTTTTGCTGACCAGTGACCACCAGTATTATACGTTCTCTGCCTGAAAAACGCTCCATATCTGTGCTGCATTGTAGTATATAGTAGGAGGACAGTGCAGAATTTTGCTGACCAGTGACCACCAGTATTATATCAGTACGGTACAGTAGTCCACTGCTCTACCTACCTCTGTGTCGTCAAGTATACTATCCATCCATACCTGTGGTGCATTTTAGTTGTTGTGCGCAGTATATATAGTAGGAGGACAGTGCACAATTTTGCTGACCACCAGTATATAATATATAGCAGTACGGTACAGTAGTCCACTGCTCTACCTACCTCTGTGTCGTCAAGTATACTATCCATCCATACCTGTGGTGCATTTTAGTTGTTGTGTGCAGTAGTAGGAGGACAGTGCATAATTTTGCTGACCACCAGTATATAATATATAGCAGTACGGTACAGTAGTCCACTGCTCTACCTACCTCTGTGTCATCAAGTATACTATCCATCCATACCTGTGGTGCATTTAAGTTTTGCACAGTATATATAGTAGGAGGACAGTGCATGATTTTGCTGCCCACCAGTATATAATATATAGCAGTATGGTACAGTAGGCCACTGCTCTACCTACCTCTGTGTCGTCAAGTATACTATCCATCCATACCTGTGGTGCATTTAAGTTTTGCGCAGTATATATAGTAGGAGGACAGTGCATAATTTTGCTGACCACCTGTATATAATATATAGCAGTACGGTACAGTAGGCCACTTCTCTACCTACCTCTGTGTCGTCAAGTATACTATCCATCCATACCTGTGGTGCATTTAAGTTTTGCGCAGTATATATAGTAGGAGGACAGTGCATAATTTTGCTGACCACCAGAATATAATATATAGCAGTACGGTACAGTAGGCCATTGCTCTACCTACCTCTGTGTCATCAAGTATACTATCCATCCATACATTTGGTGCATTTTAGTTTTGGTGCGCAGTAGTAGGAGGACAGTGCATAATTTGGCTGACCACCAGTATATAATATATAGCAGTACGGTACAGTAGGCCACTGCTCTACCTACCTCTGTGTCGTCAAGTATACTATCCATCCATACCTGTGGTGCATTTTAGTTGTGCATAGTAGTAGGAGGACAGTGCATGATTTTGCTGACCACCAGTATATAATATATAGCAGTATGGTACAGTAGTCCACTGCTCTACCTACCTCTGTGTCGTCAAGTATACTATCCATCCATACCTGTGGTGCATTTTAGTTGTTGTGCGCAGTAGTATGAGGACTGTGCATAATTTTGCTGACCACCAGTATATAATATATAGCAGTACGGTACAGTAGTCCACTGCTCTACCTACCTCTGTGTCATCAAATATACTATCTATTCATACCTGTGGTGCATTTTAGTAGTTGTGCGCAGAAGTAGGAGGACAGTGCATAATTTTGCTGACCACCAGTATATAATATATAGCAGTACGGTACAGTAGGCCACTGCTCTACCTACCTCTGTGTCATCAAGTATACTATCCATCCATACCAGTGGTGCATTTAAGTTTTGCGCAGTATATATAGTAGGAGCACAGTGCATAATTTTGCTGACCACCAGTATATAATATATAGCAGTACGGTACAGTAGGCCACTGCTCTACCTACCTCTGTGTCGTCAAGTATACTATCCATCCATACCTGTGGTGCATTTTAGTTGTTGTGTGCAGTAGTAGGAGGACAGTGCATAATTTTGCTGACCACCAGTATATAATATATAGCAGTACAGTACAGTAGGCCACTGCTCTACCTACCTCTGTGTCATCAAGTATACTATCCGTCCATACCTGTGGTGCATTTTAGTTGTTGTGCGCAGTAGTAGTAGGACAGTGCATAATTTTGCTGACCTCCAGTATATAATATATAGAAGTACGGTAGAGTAGGCCATTGCTATTGATATATTACTGGCATATAATTCCACACATTAAAAAATGGAGAACAAAAATGTGGAGGGTAAAATAGGGAAAGATCAAGATCCACTTCCACCTCGTGCTGAAGCTGCTGCCACTAGTCATGGCCGAGACTATGAAATGCCATCAACGTTGTCTGCCAAGGCCGATGCTCAATGTCATAGTAGAGAGCATGTAAAATCCAAAAAACAAAAGTTCAGTAAAATGACCCAAAAATCTAAATTAAAAGCGTCTGAGGAGAAGCGTAAACTTGCCAATATGCCATTTACGACATGGAGTGGCAAGAAACGGCTGATGCCCCCTCCTATGTTCCTCAGTGGGTCAGCTTCACATGAGGATGGAAGCACTCATCCTCCCACTAGAAAAATGAAAAGACTTAAACTGGCAAAAGCACAGCAAAGAACTATGCGTTTTTCTAAATCACAAATCCCCGAGGAGAGTCCAATTGTGTTGGTTGCGATGCCTGACCTTCCCAACACTGGACGGGAAGAGGTGGCACCTTCCACCATTTGCACGCCCCCTGCAAGTGCTGTTAGGAGCACCCGCAGTCCAGTTCCTGATAGTCAAATTGAAGATGTCACTGTTGAAGTACACCAGGATGAGGATATGGGTGTTGCTGGCGCTGAGGAGGAAATTGACAAGGAGGATTCTGATGGTGAGGTGGTTTGTTTAAGTTAGGCACCTGGGGAGACACCTGTTGTCCGTGGGACGAATATGGCCATTGACATGCCTGGTCAAATTACAAAAAAAATCACCTCTTCTGTGTGGAATTATTTTAACAGAAATGTGGACAACTGGTGTCAAGCCATGTGTTGCCTTTATCAAGCTGTAATAAGTAGGGGTAAGGATGTAAACCACCTAGGAACAGCCGCCCTTATACGTCACCTGGAGCGCATTCATCAGAAGTCATTGACAAGTTCAAAAACTTTGGGTGACAGCGGAAGCAGTCCACTGCCAACTAAATCCCTTCCTCTTGTAACCAAGCTCCTGCAAACCACACCACCAACTCCCTCAGTGTTTCTGGTATCCACCGTTAATTCACAGGAAAGTAGAGATTTGCTTGAGGTTCTGTGTCCCCGGTACCAAATACCATCTAGGTTCCATTTCTCTAGGCAGGCGATACCGAGAATGTACACAGACCTCAGAAAAAGAGTCACCAGTGTCCTAAAAAATGCAGTTGTACCCAATGTCCACTTAACCACGGACATGTGGACAAGTGGAGCAGGGCAGACTAAGGACTATATGACTGTGACAGCCCACTGGGTAGATGTATTGCCTCCCGTAGTAAGAACAGCAGCGACGGCACCAGTAGCAGCATCTCGCAAACGCCAAGTCATTCCTAGGCAGGCTACGCTTTGTATCACCGCTTTCCAGAATACGCACACAGCTGAAAACCTCTTACGGAAACTGAGGAACATCATCGCAGAATGGCTTACCCCAATTGGACTCTCCTGGGGATTTGTGACATCGGACAATGCCACCAATATTGTGCGTGCATTACATGTGGGCAAATTCCAGCACGTCCCATGTTTTGCACATACATTGAATTTGGTGGTGCAGAGTTATTTAAAAAATGACAGGGGTGTGCAAGAGATGCTGTCGGTGGTCCGAAGAATTGCGGGCCACTTTCGGCATTCAGCCACCGAGTGCCGAAGACTGGAGCACCAGCAAACACTCCTGAACCTGCCCCGCCATCATCTGAAGCAAGAGGTGGTAACGAGGTGGAATTCAACCCTCTATTTGCTTCAGAGGATGGAGGAGCAGCAAAAGGCCATTCAAGCCTATACAGCTACCTACGATATAGGCAAAGGAGGGGGAATGCACCTGACTCAAGCGCAGTGGAGAATGATCTCAACGTTGTGCAAGGTTCTGCAACCCTTTGAACTTGCCACACGTGAAGTCAGTTCAGACACTGCCAGCCTGAGTCAGGTCATTCCCCTCATCAGGCTTTTGAAGAAGAAGCTGGAGAGATTGAAGGAGGAGCTAAAACAGAGCGATTCCGCTAGGCATGTGGGACTTGTGGATGGAGCTCTTAATTCGCTTAACCAGGATTCACGGGTGGTCAATCTGTTGAAATCAGAGCACTACATTTTGGCCACCGTGCTCGATCCTAGATTTAAAACCTACGTTGTATCTCTCTTTCTGGCAGACACAAGTCTGCAGAGGTTCAAAGACCTGCTGGTGAGAAAATTGTCAAGTCAAGCGGAACGTGACCCGTCAACAGCTCCTCCTTCACATTCTCCCGCAACTTGGGCTGCAAGGAAAAGGCTAAGAATTCTGAGCCCACCCGCTGGCGGTGATGCAGGGCAGTCTGGAGTGAATGCTGACATCTGCTCCAGACTGAAGGACCTGCCAACGATTACTGACATGTCGTCTACTGTCACTGCATATGATTCTGTCATCCTTGAAAGAATGGTGGAGGATTATATGAGTGACCGCATCCAAGTAGGCTCGTCAGACAGTCCGTACGTATACTGGCAGGAAAAAGAGGCAATTTGGAGGCCCTTGCACAAACTGGCTTTATTTTACCTAAGTTGCCCCCCCCCTCCAATGTGTACTCCAAAAGAGTGTTTAGTGCAGCCGCTCACCTTGTCAGCAATCGGCGTACGAGGTTACTTCCAGAAAATGTGGAAAAGATGATGTTCATCAAAATGAATTATAATCAATTCCTCCGTGGAGACATTCACCAGCAATTGCCTTCAGAAAGGGTCCTGAGATGGTGGATTCCAGTGGGGACGAATTAATAATCTGTGAGGAGGGGGATGTACACAGTGAAAGGGGTGAGGAATCGGAGGATGAGGAGGAGGTGGACATCTTGCCTCTGTAGAGCCAGTTTGTGCAAGGAGAGATTGATTGCTACTTTTTTGGTGGGGGCCCAAACCAACCAGTCATTTCAGTCACAGTCGTGTGGCAGACCCTGTCGCTGAAATGATGGGTTTGTTAAAGTGTGCATGTCCTGTTTATACAACATAAGGGTGGGTGCGAGGGCCCAAGGACAATTCCATCTTGCACCTCTTTTTTCTTTCATTTTTCTTTGCATCATGTGCTGTTTGGGGACTATTTTTTGAAGTGCCATACTGTCTGAGACTGCAGTGCCACTCCTAGATGGGCCAGTTGTTTGTGTCGGCCACTTGGGTCGCTTAGCTTAACCATCCAGCGACCTTGGTGCACCTCTTTTTTTCTTAGCATCATGTGCTGTTTGGGGACTATTTTTTTGAAGTGCCATCCTGTCTGACACTGCAGTGCCACTCCTAGATGGGCCAGGTGTTTGTGTCGTCCACTGGGGTCGCTTAGCTTATCCATCCAACGACCTTGGTGCACCTCTTTTTTTCTTTGCATCATGTGCTGTTTGGGGACAATTTTTTTAAGTGCCATCCTGTCTGACACTGCAGTGCCACTCCTAGATGGGCCAGGTGTTTGTGCCGGCCACTTGGGTCGCTTAGCTTAGTCATCCAGCAACCTCGGTGCAAATTTTAGGACTAAAAATAATATTGTGAGATGTGAGGTGTTCAGAATAGACTGGAAATTAGTGGAAATTATGGTTATTGAGGTTAATAATACTATGGGATCAAAATGACCCCCAAATTCTATGATTTAAGCTGTTTTTGAGGGGGTTTTGTAAAAAAAAACACCCGAATCCGACAAAAAATTTTCAGGGAGGTTTTGCCAAAATGCGTTTGAATCCAAAACACAGCCGTGGAACCGAATCCAAAACCAAAACACAAAACCCGAAAAATGTCCGGTGCACATCACTAGTCGGTATACAATTCCTGGCAGTCATTGTGCCGGCTGTTAGAATGCAGGCAGTGAAATCCTGATAGTCAAAATCCTGAAAGATCCAAGTAAGTATTTTAACCCTAACCCACCCCTCTTGCAGCTCACAACTCCAACAACACCCGACTCTAACCTCCCCCACCCCCTAGCTTAACCCGAGCCCATGCATACCATTAGCTTCTCTTTTATTGTTTTTTTTTTTTTTTTTTTTTTAATGCAACAGAGAGTTCTGGATATCAGTTAATTCTCAGCTTTTAGAGAACCTGATCATTTTAGACAATAATTTTGATATAGATTTTCAAATAATCCTATAATAAACTGGCCGATAGGTTGTATTTATTCAAAATATCTTAACTCAAAAGCACATAGTACTATAAAAGCATGCAAATTCCCAACAAAATGATCCACTATATATAAATATATTGCTTGTTTTAATAATCTGTACCTGATATTGTGTTTAAAAAGAGCTGTCTTAATTCTCCAGTCTTCACAAACATATCACTTTACTAGGCTTTTATGTTAACAATTCAAGTTAATTCCACGTTTGGATCAGAACTGCACTTAGAAATCAGAAACATCCCAGAATTGGTCCACTGGTGCCGCTTCTCATGGTGTAATATTTATAGGAATACATATCCCATAAACAATGTCAGCTCAGCCAGCCCAAAACAACCATATCAGCATTTCTCTAGCTTCCAATAAATGAATAAATTAATTACGAGGATTTTATTTGTGAAAGCTCTGAATATATAATAAAGAAGCCAACAGAAAAAAGGCATATTTTATACTCAGCAAAATTGCATTTTGAGTATAAGTACTGCATGAAAATTAAATGTATTTTGAAGACTTGTTCAACATGTACGTATTAGATGCACTTTTTTGGAATCTTCTCATAAAAATTATACAACATTTTCAGTTGTAAATATTTTATATTGCACTCGAGTTTTTGCATATATTCTTCCATCTACAGCTCATCATTTATTTTTATTTGATAGACCAGCTGTAATATTTAATCAACAGCTTGTGTTTCATGTCTGTAGATAGCTGTCTTTGTGTATTATTTCAAAGTCATATTTAGGGATCAAACTTATTTGCTTTATTGTTGTTTTATCCCGCATGGAGAAGCCACACTAGGAGACATTAATGTCTATTTAATGCAGTTGTTTATGTATCGGCTCCCATGTAAAAGCTTGATTCAATGGCAATCATCACCACTGTAACAATTTCCTGTTGTGTTTTATCTTTCCTTTCCCAGCATGTTGTGATCACACAGATGGGATGTAAACTGCATTTACAAGTGTTATCACATGTCATAACTGTGTATTTTTCAATCTATCTGAATGATTACATTTTATCTTTTCCTATAACATGTGGAATTTCCCATACAGTGCTGCAAATTAGTGTAATTATGCCAAATAGATAATTTTCAAAATACATAAAAAACACAGATATTGCAATTTCCTTCTCCGCGGGTGAGCAGCAACCAGCACTCTAGCACCCTCCAGCTGGAGACAAACTTCTCCTATGAACCTTAAACAGTGTTCTGATGTACAGTAGGCATTGGTACATGTAGCTTTTTTCTCATGGAGTTACAGGCTATAAAAGCCAATAAACCTATGACATATCTATAATGGGTGCGTTTTTTAATGTTCACCTCTCCGGAGCCCCCGTCAGAAGCAACATCTATCTTCAAATCTTTTTGTAAATGGTGCAGTGGCCATTTTCCTAGGGTTTTGCACATGCGCAGTAAGGAGATCTCTGGGAAAATGGCCACCACACCATTTCCTTGGAGATTTGCGAATGTGCAAAAGAGTCTGTGCCCCCTAGTGCTCAAACTCTTTTGCGCTAATGGGAACCAGCTGCAAAAGAGAGGTCCTGGATGGAGGAGGTTGCACAATTGCCTTCTCCACTGTTAAAATGCCCCTGGAATAAACCTATGTTTTCTAGAATTGTATAGGTTCTCTAATACAGAAAAATGTTTTTCACTTGTAATATTGATAATGACCACAGTCATAGAAACCCTACTTTTATGGACACAAAAAGAATGTATGACCTACAAATACTGTAATTTCAAATATTTGACCATTGGATATACTGTAGATGTAGTCTGACAACATGTAGTTTACGAAAGGTTTATCTGGTTGATAGTTGGAAGAGAAAATTCCACACCAGAAAGTATATATTCCAGGGAATATTAATCTTGAAATATTAGTCACTCACTTGCATTTGTATTATAAAGATTAAGATCAAGTGCTACCCTCAAATTTAGAGCAATGGACTAAACAATTGAAAAAAGAAAGAAATTGGATTGTTGGATGCACATTCTCCCTGTATGTTTATAAAATATAACCTTTATTATTATATAGTTAAAAAGGATATCAAAAGCAGTTCACGTTACTTTTGCCAGTTTAACAATTTTTATATTTTTATTAACTAATTAGCCTACTATGAGGCTAAATGAAGTAAAGTATTTTGAATAATAAAGAAAAAAAGTGGAAGGTTTGTGATGTGATGACAAAAAACTGTGTTTACAAATAAAATGTTATAAAAATAATTTCTTGCATCCTGTCCTTATTTCCACATATGAGTCAAAAATACTCTCAAAACTGTGTATCATGTATTATACTGTTATCATATAAATTGTAGATTCACTTATGCTGAACCATAATGTTTCCAGTATGTGTGTTTTAGTATTTCTTGTTCCATTTAGACACCATTAAGAAACTATGTACCAAGGATGTATCTTATTTGTAATGGCTGCACCAAAGTGTTATAATGTTGCTTAGCAATAAAGATACATGTTATGTAACCATTTCCAGCTGGAGATTTCTCTCAGTCAATCATTAATGTCAGAAAATATGAGGTGGCTTGTAATGATTGAGAATACTCCAAGAAGCTAACTGGATATAAACTGATACTATGGGTAAGGTCTCGATTTTGTCCGAGTTTTTTTTTTGTAATCTAAGTGTCATCTCTGGAATTTACTAAATGCAAATCTTGGCAGTGCTGGGGCTATTCGTATTGATTTCCCTGGCTAAGTTCACAAATACGAATTAATACACCATCGGTCAAACACGCCCGTTATTTGATACAACTCGGTAATTTACTAAGAAATTGTATTCTCAATCAGCATAGACTACGTAAAAAAAAGCAGTTTTAAAATAGACCTGCTTTTCCCAGGCGTGTTTAGATAGTCATGCACGGATCAGCGAGATCCGTGCATGCTTATCTGTGGGAAGGGGTCTGAAAGTGTTAAAAATCAAAGAAAAAAAATTGTGTGGGGTCCCCCCATATTTAAACAACCAGCACCAGGCTCTGCATCCGGTCCTGGTTCAAAAAATATGGAGGACAAAAGAAGTAGGGGTCCCCCGTATTTTTCAAACCAGCACCGGGCTCCACTAGCCAGAGAGATAATACCACTGCCGGTGAACACTTTTATGTAGGTCCCTGTGGCCGTGGCATTATGCCAACCCCCAACAAGTCAGCCCTGGCCTTGTGGGTGACCCCAATTAACTTTGCGGTTAACCACAGACCGCAAAGTTCCCATCATAGGCTATGATGGAGGACTGCGATCCTCCATTCTAGCCGCTACGTTGAGCCTGATTGACAGGCAAGGAGCACACAGCCAATCAGGAGAGCTCCATGACGTGGCGCTCCCTGATTGGCTGACGGTACCTTCACTGACAGTAGTCACTGTGGGTCCCGGTAGTCAGAAAAAGGGGTTTAATGTGTAAACATGGAACCCTTTAGTGCGAGGGATCGGGTTTTAGCGGTTTGTTGTTTTTTAACCCCCTGGATGCTACATGGAATGAAGAGGACCAAACTTCACCAGATAATAGGTGTGTATTTTGGGCATCTTTTCACAGGTCCACTGTGGATTCTACGGGACAAGAGGACAGAGGGGCTCCATGAGACAATAGGTAAGTATGTGAGTGTGTAAGTGTGCATGTATGTAAAATAAAGCTTTACTGTCACGGTGTGTGTGTTGTGTTTTTTTGGGGGTATTTTTTTTGTATTAGAACTACAGGTACCAGTGGGTCCGTTCTTTCCCCGCATGCTGGTACTTGTGGTTCTCCAAGTACCAGCTTGCAGAGGAGGCTTGCTGGGACTTGTAGTTCTCCTACAAAAAACAATATTCTTTATTTTTACAGAAAGGCTATCAGCCTTCCATCCACCACCCTCGGATGGGGGTGGACAGCCTCGTGCTTCACCCCTGACCCTTGGGTGGCTGGAGGGGGGTACCCCTTGATTTAAGGGGTACTCACTCCTCCAGGGTACCCCGGCCAGGGGTGACTAGTTGAGGGGGGGGTAATGCCATGGCCGCAGGGACCTACATAAAAATATTCCCCCAGCTGTGGCATTAACTCTCTGGCTAGTGGAGCCCGGTGCTGGTTTGAAAAATACGGGGGACCCCTACGTCTTTTGTCCCCCGTATTTTTTGAACCAAGACCGAACGCAGAACCCGGTGCTGGTTGTTTAAATATGGGTGTACCCTACGCAATTTTTCCCCTGTATTTTTACAACCAGGACCGGCTCAAAGAACCAGAGGCTGGTTATACATAGGAGGGGGGACCCCACGCAAGTTTTTCCTTTGATTTTTAAAATTTTCACACTACTCATACTGTACACAATGAAGCTCTGCACTGATCTCAATGATCTGGACGGACTTCATTGTGTTATGTCCGGCAGTGTTTTACTCATCACTCCCGTAAATCGCTGCCCAACAATCCGAATCACATCGACATTGGAAAAAACTAAAATAGAAAACTCGGCAGCTTAGTAAATTACCGTAGATGGATTCAAAAAGTTGCAGTAAAATACGTCCGATAAAATTCGAGATCAAACTCCCTAAAAATCGGCACAAACATGAATATTAGTAAATGTACCCCTTTGTATCTTTAATCACATTTATGACAAGGCAGCAGCATGTGACGTGTGATAGCTGCATGAAGTTATTGCAGCACCATAATAAACATGCATAATATTAAACAGTTTCCAGCTAAATATTTTTTATATATATAACCATTAGTGCTGAGCAGAGCGCAGTGACTTTATAATGGCTGTGAGTGCCTAGGTTGTTACACTTAATGGTATACAGATGTTTCATATTCTTGAATAAACTCGTAGCACTGCATACATTTTATTTATGCAAATATTGCTTTTGTGATTAGATTTCAAAATGTTCACAGTTTTAACACACACATAGGGGTATATTTACTAAGATTCGTAATTGTCGGAATTTGGTTAAAGATTAAACACGGATGACATCGGGAGTGATAATTTGCAACTTTTTGTTTTTTTACGCCTCATTTGCTATGCTGTCGTATTCTGCATTGTTGTGTTTTCCGATGTCGATGTCATTCATAATGTCTGGCAGTGTTTTATGGGAGTGATTAGTAAAACACTGCCGGACTTAACACAATGAATCCCGGCCGGATCAGTGTGATCCGTGCAGGGCTTCATTGTGTACCTTAAAAGAAGTATGGAAAGTGTTAAAAATCCCCCCCAAAAAATTGCGTGGGGTCCCCCCTCCTAAGCAAAACCAGCTTCGGGCTCTTTGAGCCGGTCCTGGTTGTAAAAATACAGGGAAAAATTGACAGGGGTTCCCCTATATTTTAACAACCAGCACCAGGCTCTGCACCTGATCCTGGTGCAAAAAATACGGAGGACAAAAGATGTAGGGGTCCCCAATATTTTTAACAGCAGCACTGGGCTCCACTAGTCAGAGAGATAATGCCACAACTGGGGGACACTTTTATATTGGTCCCTGCGGCCCTGGCATTAAATCACTAACTAGTCACCCCTGGTCGGGGTACCCTGGAGGAGTGTGGACCCCTTAAATCAAGGGGTCCCCCCTCTCCAGCCACCCAAGGGCCAGGGGTGAAGCCCGGTGCTGTCCCCCCCATCCAAGGGCGGCGGATGGGGGGCTGATAGCCATAGTGTAAAAATAAAGAATATTGTTTTTTGTAGCAGTACTACAAGTCCCAGCAAGCCTCCCCCGCAAGCTGGTACTTGGAGAACCACAAGTACCAGCATGTGGGGGAAACGGGCCCACTGGTACCTGTAGTTCTACTACAAAAAAATACCCAAATAAAAACAAAACACAGACACCTTGATAGTACAACATTATTATATACATGCACACTTACATTCATACATACTTACCTATGTTGACACGAAGAATCGGTCCTCTTCTCCAGTAGAATCCACGGGGTACCTGTAAATAAAATTATACTCACAATAAATCCTGTGTAGATTGGTCCTCTTCTTTGTCTTTGTAATCCAGGGACTTGGGAAAATGAAAAAACGGATTACCCGGACCACGCACTGAAAGGGGATCCATGTTTATACATGGATCCCCTTTCCCCGACTGGTGGGACCCCCCGTGACTGCTGTCAAAGAGGGTCCCTTTAGCCAATCAGGGAGCGCCACGTCATGGCACTCTCCTGATTGGCTGTGCGCGCCTGAGCTGTCAGTCAGGCTGCGCACTGTAAATACAATGTAGTGCATAGGCGCTACATTGTATCCAATGGTGGGAACTTTGCGGTCTGCCGTAGGTTATGCTTAGGAGGGTGGACCCCATGCAAGTTTTTTTCTGATTTTTAACTCTTTCCCACCCCTTCCTACTGATAAACATGCACGGATCTCACTGATCCGTGCATGCCTATTAGAACACGGTAAAAAAAGCAGGTCTATTTGAAAACTGCTTTTTTTTTACGATTTGTATTTTTTCACGGCAGTGTTTGGCTATTGCCGGCAGTGATTGTGAATACGAATTTTTAGTAAATTACCGATTTGTATAAAATAACAGGCATATTTGACCGATGGTGTATTCATTCGTATTTTTTTTCTTTGACTTCCAAAAAAATACGAATGCCCTCATCACTGCCGAGATTTCAGTTTAGTAAATTCCCGAGATGACACTCTGATGAAAAAACACCAAAATCGGGAGCTTAGTAAATTTACCCCATTGTAGATATATAAATTGTGCCTATATCTAGATGATTGTGCTGCAGCAGTGAGCGTCCCCACTCTAGACAAGAGATCCTGGAATCTTCCCCGGCATCTATAAGTACTTTCTATGCAGCAAAGTGATCACTGTCTTATTTCTGCATGTAAATCATTTCATTCCCTATATATATATATATATATATATAGAAAGAACAAAGACCTTTATCACGTACTTAATGTTGAAGCAGCACCTCACAGTAGAATCCCTGTTAGTGGGATTGATGGATTTGTAGAGAAAAGGTGGAACCGGAGGGCGCTAGACACACATAATTGTCCAAATAGAGTCCATAAATAGAGAAAATTCCCAGCGATGTATTCTTTGACGGACTTAATTCGATATTCAACTTGGAATGAAGACACAGTTCTAATTCAGCCAAAGGATACTCCTTCTGTAATGATACCCTCTAACCAAGGATATGAACTCCCAAAACAAGTGGCCAAAGGCCTTAGATTAGTAAAATGTATTTCTGAAAAAGCATCCAATTTAAAATGCAATACAATGCCAAATCAATTTTGCATTATCACACAGGTGCTTCCAGGAACCATATATACATCAGGACAGATGTAATTCTTGCCACCAACCACCCCAGGATGTGAGCTCAGTGGTAGGGGCTCCCAAATGCAATAATGGTAACCTAGTCCCCTTAAACCCTACGCGTTTCGTCCATAAATCTGACTTCCTCAGGGGTATACACCCAATGTATTATGATGGATGTATGTAAATCTCTCTAGAGACGATTAAAAGCAGATCTACAAAGAATATCTAAATCTCAAGGTTTGGTTGCTTTCAATGGTCTGAAGAGTTTCAAAAATAATCCAGTTATCATACTACTATGAGCTTGTAAACACCCAGGATGAGTTTTTATATGAACCTCTGATTAGAATGCTTCACCAGAGATCCAGAAACACGCAAATCCTCAGTGTCTATAGTAATCCTATCTCTCCAGTGCCAAACAGTGGGGTGTTCATATCCTTGGTGAGAGGGTATCATTACAGAAGGAGTATCCTTTGGCTGAATCTGAAATAGAACTGTGTCTTCATTCCAAGTTGAATATCGAATTAAGTCCGTCAAAGAATACATCGCTAGGAATTTTCTCTATTTATGGACTCTATTTGGACAATTATGTGTGTCTAGCGCCCTCTGGTTCCACCTTCTCTCTCTCTCTCTCTCTCTCTCTATATATATATATATATATATATATATATATATATATATACTCTTATCCTTGTTTCAGTTATATAATTGATACAAGAATGTAACATTTAATGTTAGTGTATATATAAAGTGAAACATTTTGTTTCTTTGCAGGCTAAATGTTTTTAACAAAATCTAATTAAATATTGACCAGTGCTACTTATAATTATAACACTAATAGAATAAAATTAAGACTCAGTGAATACAGAGAACAATGTAATATTCTAATTCCGTAATCACAGTAAAACATACTTAATTGAAATTTAAACCATACAATGATATCAAAGTAATTATAGCCCTTCTAAAATAGTTCTCACGTTAGCTTTTTGGCTATAAGCCAGTAATAATGCCCGGTGTGGTATAGGCCATATGCTCAAAAAGATGTTTGTGGAGCTACAAATCCCATAAGTATATTATCGCTGCATGAAATCACTGCAGATAAAGATGTATGGTTATATGACCCATGCTCTAATAGCAGACCAGTCAGGCAGATCACTTCCAATGCATACAATACTGTTGGCATGCAGCTATGTCCCCTCATCCAGACTTGAGGGTATATTCAATTACTGTCAAAGACTGACGTCTTGTCAGAAAGACGTCAGTTTCTCGACTTTTTAAGGTCAGAAGAGGTTACGACCTATTCAATCCCTGCCTCATTTTTCCGACAAGTTGGGAAAATCGACTTGTCGGAAAGCACGTGGATTGGCGGAATAGCCGCCAATCCGCGTGCTTCTTTCGGAAACAGGGCCAAAAATAAAAGTTGCTCTGGTTCTGGGCTCCTATTCAGTGGCATCTCCTTCCTTGCCACTGTGGCTATAGCTCAGGAACCAGATGAAACATTAAAGTACACTGCATATACCGGATAAAAACCATTCAAACAACAGCAATCGATAACGTGAGTAGCCTCTGAAAGTATTTTTTTTTATGCTTCTGATTTGTTACGATATGTAAAGTGATAAAAATAATTTTGCCCTTTCATAAATCAGCACTTTGTTCTACTGTACATCTAAAACCACTTTTTAAGTATGGGCCTTTGCTCATGAGCTGTTGCATTGTGCTTGTCTCCCAGGCTAAAAGTTGGCAGCCAGCCCCTGGACAAGGGGTGGCTAATCAGATCCTGTGCATTGTGGGAGTGTTATGGGAGTGATGTCGGTGTGTTTGCAAACAGACGCTTCATTGCTTACACTGGAGACCATACTCAGATTTGCACCTAGCATAGGGCTGGTGGTGTGCAAAGACGCACCAAGAGGTACTGTATTTGATCATCTAAAGACACTGAAAGTGGGCATCTCAGTCCTAGCATATTTTCTCACATTACTGTACTCCACGGAAGGGCTTAGCATAAAGTTGCAGATGCTTCATATCCAAAAGACACAGTCACGGACATTGCTTTTCAGGGCAGTAAAGATTTAGTTGTGTGTGGAGAAGGGTGGAAGTAACCTGTCCACAGTGTGATTATGTTCGGGCATGATAGCAACATCATGGTAACAGTGAGAAGGGAAATTGAAGTAAGTAGAGAGTTTATTGGGGGCGTGGCTTGACACAGCATGGTGTAGGCAGCATCCTGCCAGAGCTCCTGCCAATATCCTGCTCTATCTCCTGTTTCCCTGGTGGTTTGTGGCTGAAAATTTCTGCAAGAGTGCAGTACCCCCCTCTGCTCCTAAAGTTTGAAGTTGGGGATCCTCGGTGCCAGGAGTCCTAACTTACCAGCTGGTGAAGTTTGTGACAGGATCCTGAGGCAGACTCTGCTCTCAGTGTGGCTGTTGCTCCTGCTGCATCTCTGTCCTCGCTCCTGCTTTCTGCTGTATTCAGTGTGGTCTGCAGAGGTTTTGGTGGCGGTATCCTATGGATTTCTGTGGCTCGTCTCCAGCTTTGTCATGATGTGTGAATTCTACTACAACTCTGTACTTGATGAGCAGGATGGCTTTGCTTCTATGTCCTTTATCCTGATTCAGTGCAGCAGCTCTCAGGGCCCTTCAGTGAGTCTTTATTTGCACCACTTACTATTACACTACAGCAGGTGCTTACCGCAGTGGGTTCTTTTGAGCAACAAATTACTAATAGACTGGAGTAGCTGAGGGATGACCTTAAGCATATTCACCATGAACTACGGCTGGTGATGGCACATGTGGATCCTCCTGTGGCCTCTGTTTCTTTAGTGGTGATTCCACTGACCCCCATAAAGATTCAATCTGCAGCCACACAGAGTCACATATCCGATGAAGAGGGAGAATGGCAATGTAACATCCTCCAGTTTGCTGGCAGTCCACGAGAGGGAATGGCTTTTCGCTCTAATATTTATTTGGAACAGTGGCTTGGTGTAACCCGTGGATGGAGGTTTTTGTCCCTAATCTGGTTTTCTTCAGCTGCTACTTGATCCTATAGGTTTATTTTGAAACTGTGTGTGAGGTTTTATGACCCAGTTTATCCTCTGTCAACTCTCAAGAGACTGTCATTTGGCTGAATTACTTTGTTACAGGGTGGACTCATCCTCCGGACTGATTTTGCTCACCTTGGGACTGGGAACATTCACTGGCTGCTGATACCCTTACTGTGCTCTGTTATGTATACTGATTTTCATTAGCTACTGCATAATTTCATATTGTTTGTACATCCTTTCAAAGATCCAGTTGTGTTATACTGCTATTCTTCTGCTCATTCTGGATAAATATATGCATACAACCAATTATTTTCCAGGAGAATACTGCTGTAATGTTTCAGGCCATTTATTTAGTGTAATTGTCACTTACAGTATATAGATATTAGACTGTTTTCTGGCTTAGTGTATCTAAACCTATGTGCATTTTCACTATTTTACAGGACAACTTGCCATATTTATTTTGTGGTCATTTATTTTAATGCCACAGCCACTTCTATTTATATTATATCTGTTCTTAATACTCAGTTATCTTGATATTTGCATAATACTTTGCTATTCTATGGGTATAACCTGCTCTATTTAGTTTATGGCCATTTATTTAGTTGCCCCTGTCATTTACAGTACAGTATATCGTGTGCTTATCCTGTAGCTACACTTTTGTTATTCTGCTATTCTCATGCTCATTATAGCTAAATATTTGTGTGCAACAATTACTTTCTGAGAGAATCCTGTTCTAACAGGTGTATGGCCATTTATTTAGCGTTACATCGATATTATGTCTGTTTTCTGGCTCCTTGTATCTAAAAACGTGCACTTTTTACCATTTTGTGGGAGAAGCTTGCCATATTTAGTCTGTGGTCGCTTGTTTTAATTCCACAGCCATTTATATTTATATTCTGTCAATAAGCTCAGCTACCTCAATATTTGCATACTACTTTATGATTCTGCAGATGTAACCTGCTCCACTTAGTTTATGGCCATTTATTTTAGCTGCCCCTGTCAATTATATGGTATACTTATCCTGTGTTATGTGGGTGGGGGGTGGAGGGATGTTAGGTATTTAGGTGTAGTTTAGTTAGGGATTGGGTTCTTATGTGGATCCAGGTATGCCTAGGTTGGGGTTAGGTTATACAGGGTGGTGGGTTCTTGTGAGGTTTGCTTTGGGTGTCTTTATTTTATTTTGTGTATTTGTTTGGTTCGTAGGTTAGGGCATATGGGGTGGCGGAATGTGAGGCTTTTTGTTTTGATATTCTGATGGATGTGAGTTTTTTTTTATATTTTAATTTGTGGTATGTCACCTATTCCCCATTAAAAATCTGGTTCTCTCACGTGTACACCCAAATGGCGCCTTCGGGTGGTGATTAAGTTATCCATGCTTGATGTGGAGTATTCTGTATGTCATTTTTTTTATATATCCTACTATTATTCCATTTCTTATGTCCGATGGCTTGGTGGCTGATCTTTATTTTGTCATTTATACACTGTTTATGCCCTCGTGTATTATTCCTCATGTTTGCCTTACAATTTATATGCCTGTTTAATGTCTGGGTGTAACTCTTTAAATCTACAATAAAAATGACACAATTAAAAAGTAGAGAGTTTATCAGTGGAAGGAGCTAGGCCTCTAACAGTGATGTGACGCTTTTGTCCTGATGTGGGAAGATTGTTGTGACAACATACTGTACTGCTACATGACTTCAAGCATCCACATTGCACAGTAGCTGATGCTAGGTGTATTTATTTTATTTTTAACCCAAAGAGTGACAGCAGGGGCTTTGTTACTATGTTCTTTTAAGAAGAGCTTTGATCCTTTGCTATCCAGTGTATGAGCATATTAATTTATGCATCAATCTACACCATGACTTCAGCTCTAACCATCAACGAGGAAGCTGCTCACATTAACCTTTAAATCTCAATAGGGGAAAGCAGTCAATCAAACCGTGCCTTCTAACAGTTTCCATTAGACAGAGGGACTTGTCCTCTCAGAGGTTGCTAAAGTATGACCTGTCATAATTCCTTATTAGAATTTTCCTTCAATGTGAGGCCCATGAGAATGTATTCACAATGAAGTAAATGTAGCTAAGCTATGCCTTGTATTAACTCTTCATTCATTTACCCCATATAGAGTGTCTCATGAGTTTTGATTGAGGCCATATGTTTTTAGATACCAAAGGAATATTATTCTGGCATTGATATATTATAGCTGTAAAATTATGAATCTGGTTATAAGACATAAATGACAAAGGAGCAATTAATTCATCAGAAAATTAATGTTAAACCATAGTACATATGTATTACATTGGTATGCATCACTGCTGAATAATAATTGCATCCAGTACAACAGTAGTTTATAAAGCAGTCAGCTATGGGTGTGAAAGGGACATGTTACACCACGGATGGTGTAATGGTTAGCATTACTGCCACGCAGCACGGAGGTTATGGGTTTCATTTCCCACCATGGCCCTGTGTGGAGTTTGTATATTCTCCCCGTGCTTGTGTGGGTTTCCTCCCACAATCCAAAAATATACTGGTAGGTTAATTGGCTCCCAACAAAATTAACCCTAACGTGATGTGTGTGCATGTACATGTGGTATGGAATTTAGGGGTCTATTTATTAAGCAATAGATGAAGATAAAGTACCAGCCAATCGGCTCCTAACTGTCATTTTTCAAACTCAGAATGCGGCAAGGCAGTTAGGAGCTGATTGGCTGGTACTTAATCTCCATCCACTTTATCTCCATCCAAGGCTTAGTAAATAGACCCCTAAGATTGTAAGCTTCAATGGGGCAGGGACTGATGTGAATGGTTAAATATTCTCTGTAAAACGCTTCAGAATATGTGTGTGCTATATAAATATCTGGTAAGAAATAATAATATTATATTATATAACGTATCACATCTCATATATGCTAACAAAATGCAGTAGGTATTATCTTATAGCTAATTAAATTAATTTAAAAAAAAATAGATATTACGTTTGTTTAATTTTTCCTTAGGAGTGCTGTAATAAATGAGTATTTAGCAATTCTATGGACGTATTTATCAAGGGTTTAAAATAAATTATTTACAGTCTATATTTTCTGCATATTTTTATGTATAGCCACAATGTACTAATTGTCAGTGGGGAATACAGTCTGACCACTATATACTAAACCTTTGTTTACACCATCTTCAGATTATGTAAACTGTTTTATACCCATGGCATGGAGGCATTCTCCCAGTTACGATCCCTCTCCTACAGCTTTTGTCTGGCTCCTAATTGCACTAAGAACTAACACCTGAGAGACAGATATTTCATCAGCTCACAGGAGTTGACAGGGATCTTTGCTTCTTGAGAAAGTCACCCTTCAGTGTGGAGAAACCGGTTGAAAAGACAGGATTTTTTCTTTGTCTGCTACCATTTGGTTACCATCATTTTGCCACGTGCACTGTGCCAGCTGTTTATTACTTCTAGCTATTTATAACCAGCACAAAGTCCAGGATCATATATTGCCGACGCAGAGCCGGTCCTAGGCACAGGACAACTGCTTGTGCCTGGGGGCACAAGCAGCTTCTGCTGATTAAAATGATATGTGGCATGCCTATATTCTGTGTGTATATGCATATGAAATGCAACTCTGCAGTGTATTCCTGGAGATCACTGTAATGTAGCATTTTGTATGCAGATACACACAGAATCTAGGCATGCCACATATCATTTTAATCAGCAGAAGCTGCATGTGCATGTGCATCCAAGCCACATAGTAATGCAAATAAGACACATTTTCGTCAAAAAAGGCACCCGACGTTAGCAGATCTGCCAGCTGACCCACACCAGGCATCTCCTGCTGCATGGCGTGTTGAGGCAGGATGTATAAAGACACATCTGTATCCAAGCAGAGGCAGAGGTCACAGTGTTAGTGGTCGTGTGAGTGCTGTGTGTAGGTGGGTTGGCTGTGAAGTAAGTGGAATTATGTGTGTCATTATGTGTATTAGGACATTAATAAAGGTTGGCATAATGTGTAAGGCGCATTATGTTTATAAGGAGATTAATAGTGTATGTCATATGTGTAAGGGGCATTACTGTGTGGTATTATGTGAATAGTGCATTACTAATGTGTGGCATTATGTGTATAAGGTGCTCTAATGTGTGACATAATGTATAGAAAGGGCGCGAATGTGTGGTCTAATGTGAAAAAAAAGCAATATAGTGTTGTGTAATCTGAATAAGGCGCAATTCAGTGTGATGTAATGTGAATAAGGAGCACTACTATGAGGAGTAACGTATATTAGTGATGAGCGGGTTCGGTTCCTCGGAATCCGAACCCCCCCGAACTTCACCCATTTTACACGGGTCCGAGGCATACTCGGATACTCAAGTAATGCTCGGTTAACACGAGCGCGCCCGAACGTCATCATCCCGCTGTCGGATTCTCGCGAGATTCGGATTCTATATAAGGAGCCGCGCGTCGCCACCATTTTTCACTCGTGCATTGGAAATGATAGTGAGAGGACGTGGTTGGCGTCCTCCCACTTTGTTTCAGAACTTTCAGGGGGCTGCAAATATCTTTATTCTGGGGACCAGCAGTATTATAGGAGGAGTACAGTGCAGAGTTTTGCTGACCAGTGACCACCAGTATTATACGTTCTCTGCCTGAAAAACGCTCCATATCTGTGCTCAGTGTGCTGCATATATCTGTGCTCACACTGCTTTATTGTGGGGAGTCTGGGACTGGGGACCAGCAGTATTATATAGGAGGAGTACAGTGCAGAGTTTTGCTGACCAGTGACCACCAGTATTATACGTACTCTGCCTGAAAAACGCTCCATATCTGTGCTCAGTGTGCTGCATATATCTGTGCTCACACTGCTTTATTGTGGGGACTGGGGACCAGCAGTATTATATAGGAGGAGTACAGTGTAGAGTTTTGCTGACCAGTGACCACCAGTATTATACGTTCTCTGCCTGAAAAACGCTCCATATCTGTGCTCAGTGTGCTGCATATATCTGTGCTCACACTGCTTTATTGTGGGGACTGGGGACCAGCAGTATTATATAGGAGTACAGTGCAGAGTTTTGCTGACCAGTGACCACCAGTATTATACGTTCTCTGCCTGAAAAATGCTCCATATCTGTGCTGCATTGTAGTATATAGTAGGAGTACAGTGCATAATTTGCTGACCACCAGTATATAATATATAGGAGTACGGTACAGAAGGCCACTGCTCTACCTACCTCTGTGTCGTCAAGTATACTATCCATCCATACCTGTGGTGCATTTCAGTTTTGCACAGTTTGCTGACCACCAGTATATAATATATAGCAGTACGGTACAGTAGGCCACTGCTCTACCTACCTCTGTGTCGTCAAGTATACTATCCATCCATACCTGTGGTGCATTTCAGTTTTGCACAGTTTGCTGACCACCAGTATATAATATATAGCAGTACGGTACAGTAGGCCACTGCTCTACCTACCTCTGTGTCGTCAAGTATACTATCCATCCATACCTGTGGTGCATTTCAGTTGTGCGCAGTATATATAGTAGTAGGCCATTACTATTGATACTGGCATATAATTCCACGCATTAAAAAATGGAGAACAAAAATGTGGAGGGTAAAATAGGGAAAGATCAAGATCCACTTCCACCTAGTGCTGAAGCTGCTGTCACTAGTCATGGCCGAGACGATGAAATGCCATCAACGTCGTCTGCCAAGGCCGATGCTCAATGTCATAGTAGAGAGCATGCAAAATACAAAACACAAAAGTTCAATAAAATGACCCAAAAATCAAAATTAAAAGCGTCTGAGGAGAAGCGTAAACTTGCCAATATGCCATTTACGACACGGAGTGGCAAGGAACGGCTGAGGCCCTGGCCAATGTTCATGGCTAGTGGTTCAGCTTCACATGAGGATGGAAGCACTCATCCTCTCGCTAGAAAAATGAAAAGACTTAAGCTGGCAAAAGCACAGCAAAGAACTGTGCGTTCTTCTAAATCACAAATCCCCAAGGAGAGTCCAATTGTGTCGGCTGCGATGCCTGACCTTCCCAACACTGGACGGGAAGAGGTGGCACCTTCCACCATTTGCACGTGCAAGTGCTGGAAGGAGCACCCGCAGTTCAGTTCCTGATAGTCAAATTGAAGATGTCACTGTTGAAGTACACCAGGATGAGGATATGGGTGTTGCTGGTGCTGAGGAGGAAATTGACAAGGAGGATTCTGATGGTGAGGTGGTTTGTTTAAGTCAGGCACCCGGGGAGACACCTGTTGTCCGTGGGACGATTATATGGCCATTGACATGCCTGGTCAAATTACAAAAAAAAATCACCTCTTCGGTGTGGAATTATTTCAACACAAATGCGGACAACAGGTGTCAAGCCGTGTGTTGCCTTTGTCAAGCTGTAATAAGTAGGGGTAAGGACGTTAACCACCTCGGAACATCCTCCCTTATACGTCACCTGCAGCGCATTCATCATAAGTCAGTGACAAGTTCAAAAACTTTGGGTGACAGCGGAAGCAGTCCACTGACCACTGAATCCCTTCCTCTTGTAACCAAGATCCTGCAAACCACACCACCAACTCCCTCAGTGTCCATTTCCTCCTCACACAGGAAAGCCAATAGTCCTGCAGGCCATGTCACTGGCAAGTCTGACGAGTCCTCTCCTGCCTGGGATTCCTCCGATGCATCCTTGAGTGTAACGCCTACTGCTGCTGGCACTGCTGTTGTTGCTGCTGGGAGTCGATCGTCATCTCAGAGGGGAAGTCGGAAGACCACTTGTACTACTTCCAGTAAGCAATTGACTGTCCAACAGTCCTTTGCGAGGAAGATGAAATATAACAGCAGTCATCCTGCTGCAAAGCGGATAACTTAGGCCTTGGCAGCCTGGGCGGTGAGAAACGTGTTTCCGTTATCCACCGTTAATTCACAGGCAACTACAGACTTGATTGAGGTACTGTGTCCCCGGTACCAAATACCATGTAGGTTCCATTTCTCTAGGCAAGCGATACCGAAAATGTACACAGACCTCAGAAAAAGACCCACCAGTGTCCTAAAAAATGCAGTTGTACCCAATGTCCACTTAACCACGGACATGTGGACAAGTGGAGCAGGGCAGACTCAGGACTATATGACTGTGACAGCCCACTGGGTAGATGTATTGCCTCCCGCAGCAAGAACAGTAGCAGCGGCACCAGTAGCAGCATTTTGCAAACGCCAACTCGTTCCTAGGCAGGCTACGCTTTGTATCACCGCTTTCCTGAAGAGGCACACAGCTGACAACCTCTTACGGAAACTGAGGAACATCATCGCAGAATGGCATACCCCAAATGGACTCTCCTGGGGATTTGTGACATCGGACAACGTCAGCAATATTGTGCGTGCATTACATCTGGGCAAATTCCAGCACGTCCCATGTTTTGCACATACATTGAATTTGGTGTTGCAGAATTATTTAAAAAACGACAGGGGCGTGCAAGAGATGCTGTCGGTGGCCCGAAGAATTGCGGGCCACTTTCGGCATTCAGCCACCGCGTGTCGAAGACTGGAGCACCAGCAAACAGTCCTGAACCTGCCCTGCCATCATCTGAAGCAAGAGGTGGTAACGAGGTGGAATTCAACCCTCTATATGCTTCAGAGGATGGAGGAGCAGCAAAAGGCCATTCAAGCCTATACATCTGCCTACGATATAGGCAAAGGAGGGGGAATGCACCTGACTCAAGCGCAGTGGAGAATGATTTCAACGTTGTGCAAGGTTCTGCAACCCTTTGAACTTGCCACACGTGAAGTCAGTTCAGACACTGCCAGGTCATTCCCCTCATCAGGCTTTTGCAGAAGAAGCTGGAGACATTGAAGGAGGAGCTAAAACAGAGCGATTCCGCTAAGCATGTCGGACTTGTGGATGGAGCCCTTAATTCGCTTAACCAGGATTCACGGGTGGTCAATCTGTTGAAATCAGAGCACTACATTTTGGCCACCATGCTCGATCCTAGATTTAAAACCTACGTTGGATCTCTCTTTCCGGCAGACACAAGTCTGCAGAGGTTCAAAGACCTGCTGGTGAGAAAATTGTCAAGTCAAGCGGAACGTGACCCGTCAACAGCTGCTCCTTCACATTCTCCCGCAACTGGGGGTGCGAGGAAAAGGCTAAGAATTCCGAGCCCATCCGCTGGCGGTGATGCAGGGCAGTCTGGAGCGAGTGCTGACATCTGGTCCGGACTGAAGGACCTGCCAACGATCACTGACATGTCGTCTACTGTCACTGCATATGATTCTCTCACCATTGAAAGAATGGTGGAGGATTATATGAGTGACTGCATCCAAGTAGGCACGTCAGACAGTCCGTACGTATACTGGCAGGAAAAAGAGGCAATTTGGAGGCCCTTGCAGAAACTGGCTTTATTTTACCTAAGTTGCCCACCCTCCAGTGTGTACTCCGAAAGAGTGTTTAGTGCAGCCGCTCACCTTGTCAGCAATCGGCGTACGAGGTTACTTCCAGAAAATGTGGAGAAGATGATGTTCATCAAAATGAATTATAATCAATTCCTCCGTGGAGACATTCACCAGCAATTGCCTCCAGAAAGTACACAGGGACCTGAGATGGTGGATTCCAGTGGGGACGAATTAATAATCTGTGAGGAGGGGGATGTACACAGTGAAAGGGGTGAGGAATCGGACGATGAGGAGGAGGTGGACATCTTGCCTCTGTAGAGCCAGTTTGTGCAAGGAGTGATTGATTGCTTCTTTTTTGGTGGGGGCCCAAACCAACCAGTCATTTCAGTCACAGTTGTGTGGCAGACCCTGTCGCTGAAATGATGGGTTTGTTAAAGTGTGCATGTCCTGTTTATACAACATAAGGGTGGGTGGGAGGGCCCAAGGACAATTCCATCTTGCACCTCTTTTTTCTTTCATTTTTCTTTGCATCATGTGCTGTTTGGGGACTATTTTTTTTGAAGTGCCATCCTGTCTGACACTGCAGTGCCACTCCTAGATGGGCCAGGTGTTTGTGTCGGCCACTTGGGTCACTTAGCTTAGTCATCCAGCGACCTCGGTGCAAATTTTAGGACTAAAAATAATATTGTGAGGTGTGAGGTGTTCAGAATAGACTAAAAATGAGTGGAAATTATGGTTATTGAGGTTAATAATACTATGGGATCAAAATGACCCCCAAATTCAATGATTTAAGCTGTTTTTAAGGGGGTTTTGTAAAAAAACACCCGAATCCAAAACACACCTGAATCCGACAAAAAATTTTCAGGGAATCCAAAACACGGCCGCGGAACCGAATCCAAAACCAAAACACAAAACCCGAAAAATGTCCGGTGCACATCACTAACGTATATGAGGTAAAGTGGTACTACTGTGTGATGTAACGTGAATAAGGGACACTATCACATGATAAAATGTTAATAAAGTTGCCCTGTGTAGCGTAATTTGAAATGGGGGTACTATTGAGGCCATGCCGCTACTCAGCAAGAACACACCCCTTTTTGAGCTGTGCGACAAATGTGCTCACTGTTCCTATTTAAAATATAGGGGGTAAGAGCACTAAAATGAGGACTGCTATGGGTGAGGGGTAATGGTGCTAGGAAGGGTTGCAGGGTCATACGCGGAACTAGCAGCAGTGCTAGGGGGCACCAGCCAAAATTCTGCCTAGGGCATCATATTGGTTAGGGCCGGCTATGTGCCCATGCTCACCAGCATCTGACGTGGAAAACCACAAGGAGTGCATCAGCGGCTGCGAGCAGATCAACATATCAACATTTACCATCTTGCTGTCAGTGAGTAGATTCTGAGGTAGCCGAGCCGTCACATATCTATAGTGGATGAGCCCGATCTCTCCCTTACTCATTTGCCACCGTCTCCATTATAAACTGTGAGTAAAGGGGCCTGTGGGACTGAGTAAGCCGGGGGATCCAACAGTACCTTGCAGCCTACCCGGTTCTGTTGCTAAAAAACAGTCTATAACATGTCCTAGTATCTCCGGAGATAATATAGTTTTCTATTGTGTCATTTTAATAAATTGTTTTGTATTATACACTGCTCAAAAAAATAAAGAGAACACTAAAATAACACATCCTAGATCTGAATGAATGAAATATTCTTATTAAATACTTTGCTCTTTACATAGTTGAATGTGCTGACAACAAAATCACAAAAAAATTATCAAGGGAAATCAAATGTATTAACCCATGGAGTTCTGGATTTGGAGTCACACACAAAATTAAAGTGGAAAAACACACTACAGGCTGATCCAACTTTGATGTAACGTCCTTAAAACAAGTCAAAATGAGGCTCAGTAGTGTGTGTGGCCTCCACGTGCCTCTATGACCTCCCTACAATGCCTGGGCATGCTCCTGATGAGGTGGCGGATGGTCTCCTGAGGGATCTCCTCCCAGACCTGGACTAAAGCATCCGCCAACTCCTGGACAGTCTGTGGTGTGGCGAGACATGATGTCCCAGATGTGCTCAATTGGATTCAGGTCTGGGGAACGGGCGGGCCAGTCCATAGCATCAATGCCTTCGTCTTGCAGGAACTGCTGACACACTCCAGCCACATGAGGTCTAGCATTGTCTTGTATTAGGAGGAATCCAGGGCCAACCGCACCAGCATATGGTCTCACAAGGGGTATGAGGATCTCATCTCGGTACCTAATGGCAGTCAGGCTACCTCTGGCAAGCACATGGATGGCTGTGTGGCCCCCCAAAAAAATGCCACCCCACACCATTACTGACCAACTGCCAAACCAGTCATGCTGGAGGATGTTGCAGACAGCAGAATGTTCTCCTTGGCATCTCCAGACTCTGTCACGTCTGTCACATGTGCTCAGTGAGATCCTGCTTTCATCTGTGAAGAGCACAGGTCGCCAGTGGCGAATTTGCAATCTTGGTGTTCTCTGGCAAATGCCAAACGTCCTGCACGGTGTTGGGCTGTAAGCACAACCCCCACCTGTGGACGTCGAGCCCTCATACCACCCTCATGGAGTCTGTTTCTGATCGTTTGAGTAGACACATGCACATTTTGCAGGGCTCTGGCCAGGGCCGGTGCTAGGGTGTTTGGCGCCTCCCTGCAAACTATAAATTTGCGCCCTCTCCCGCAGTAATACATGGAGGAGAAGCGGTATCAGCGCACACATGTGCTGATACAACTTCCCTCCTATAGCAACGCCTCATACATTTACCCCACTGTATTATACTCTGCTCACTTCATCCATCATGGTATTTGAAAAGTTACCTCTATTTGTGCACCATCTATTCACCATCATCCTTTCATGTGCGTATACAGATGTAGCCATGCTCATCGTTGTTCTTTGTGGCAGCGAAGGCGTGGCAAGTGTGCCCGTATCTATGGGCACGTGCTTGCATGCATTAAAACCTATGGAGCAAACGCCAGCTGCAACCAGTCGCAGCTAGGTGCATTTGCATTACGCTGCGATGCGTATGCCCGTGCGTACGCATTGCGGCTTAGATGAGCGTGGCTACGTCTGTAGGTGCCGACACAACAGGACAGAACGTGGTCACAAAACAACACATTAGTGTGCTATCTTATTTTTATTCATGTCCATAATTGCCCCATATATATATATATATATATATATATATATATATATACACACACACACACACACTGTATATGTGTGTGTGTGTGTGTGTGTGTGTGTGTGCGTGTGTGTGTGTGTGTGTGTGTGTGTTTTTTATCATCTCCAGTTTTTAACATTTTATATGCGCAGGGAAAAATAGACACACACATTATATATAAAGCTTGTAAAAGATAAAAATTATGATACACTTGCAGCAGGAGTATTTAGGAGCAATTGCTGACAAGGATTTTGAAGAGTTAAACTCACTATTATGTTAGAGAGGTGATTCTTGTCGGCAGCCCTGAACTCAGTCGAGGTCCCGTGCACTGGAGCAACATGAAGAGGGGGAGGGCTCAGAAACCCGAGTCACAACAGTGCAGAGAACAGGTTCCTTGCCTCCCAGCAGAAGCAGGAACAGAAAGTAACAGCTGAAGTACGTCTCACAGCCCGTGCGGACTGCGCAGAAACCCTTCCTGATGCTGAGAGGTGGAAGTGACGGGAGATCAGCGGGTGGGGTGGAGCTTAACTCCGCTGGCGCCGCTGCTCATTATCAGCAATAGCGCACAGCGTGAGCGCACTCAGCGCACATTAGCAGGGTATAGCAGCAGAGTGATCAGAGCGCCTCTCCTGCCCGGCGCCTACCTGCTTTGCAGACTCTGCTGAGCGGGTAGCGCCGGGCCTGGCTCTGGCAGTGCTCCTCCTGTTCCTCTTTGTACAATGCCGGAGGTAGCGGTTCTGCTGCTGGGTTGTTGCCCTCCTATGGCCTCCTCCACGTCTCCTGATGTACTGGCCTGTCTTCTGGTAGCGCCTCCATGCTCTGGACACTACGCTGACAGACACAGCAAACCTTCTTGCCACAGCTCGCATTGATGTGCCATCCTGGATGAGCTGCACTACCTGAGCCACTTGTGTGGGTTGTAGACTCCGTCTCATGCTACCACTAGAGTGAAGGCACCGCCAGCTTGCAAAAATGACCAAAACATCAGCCAGAAAGCATAGGAGCTGAGAAGTGGTCTGTGGTCACCACCTGCAGAACAACTCCTTTATTGGGGGTGTCTTGCTAATTGCCTATAATTTCCACCTGTTGTCTATTCCATTTGCACAACAGCATGTGAAATTGATTGTTAATCAGTGTTGCTTCCTAAGTGGACAATTTGATTTCACAGAAGTGTGATTGACTTGGAGTTACATTGTGTTGTTTAAGTGTTCACTTTATTTTTTTGAGCAGTGTACATTTGTGTTGTCAGACTCTTAAGTTGCCTTTGGGCCATTGGGGTTTTTTCTTCCGTCTGGCTCCTGAATCTGACCCTTAGTAAATGAGTAGTGTCTGTTTCTTGGGAGGAGTCTTTCCTTAAAGTGAAAGACTCCACCATTACTTAGTGTGATTATTAATACATAGGACCCTCTGGCTTAGTTCTGAAGTGTTTTATAGCAATAACTTATTAAGCAATTAACATTGTTATGTCATTAGAAGTCAAGTTACGGACACATATCTACAGTGGTAAACAGTTAAAACTACAAAACCTGAATGTCATTTTCAATGTCATCTGTGGAAATATAGTAGTTCATTTGTGGGAGTGTTATAAAAGAGATTTAATTTGCTTCTGACTATGCAGATACATTTCATTTTTAAACTCTTTTTTTTTATTGTGATTTGGATTAAACAGATAAAATATTTTAATTAAGAAGGGATAGTTGGTATACACAAGGGGGGTAATTCTGAGTTGATCGCAGCAGCAAGAAAGTTAGCAATTGGGCAAAACCATGGGGGTAATTCCAAGTTGATCGCAGCAGGATTTTTGATAGCAATTGGGCAAAACCATGTGCACTGCAGGGGAGGCAGATATAACATGTGCAGAAAGAGTTAGATTTGGGTCGGTAATTATATTTCTATGCAGGGTAAATGCTAACAAAAATCCTGCTGCGATCAACTTGGAATTACTCCCCATGTGCACTGCAGGTGTGGCAGATATAACATTTGCAGAGAGAGTTAGATTTGGGTGGGTTATTTTATTTCTGTGCAGGGTCAATATTGGCTGCTTTATTTTTACACTGCAAATTAGATTGCAGATTGAACATACCACACCCAAATCTAACTCTCTCTGCAAATGTTATATCTGCCCCCCCCCCCTGCAGTGCACATGGTTTTGCCCAATTGCTAAAAAATTTCCTGCTGCGATCAACTTGGAAATACCCCCAAAATGCATTTGCTACATTCTAAAACAATATTTCTCCTAAATGTTGAAGTTATAGTTGTTGATTTTTAGCTGATAGACCCTGCATTACAAAACATGCTGCATTTGTGGAGCTACAAATATGGCTTCACCAAACAGCGGTTTTGTATAGAGTGTGCAATTTGCCACACATTGCATGCAGTTTTCAGGGTCAAACTGATGGATTTACTAGATGGTGGTTTTGAGGCTGAAAACTCAAACTGCATCATACAGTATTTACTGTGTTTTACAAAGTCTCAAACTGAATGTGAATTACATCCAAAAATCCAAGACTGTACATGAATGTATTCACACCGGTATAACGACACATAAAAACGCACTTGGGTAGGACATGTTTTCTTATTCCAGTGGATGGATTTTTTTCAGCATGTTTACCAGCAATTTGTGATTCATGAATTCACAGCTTATTATTGTGGCATGTTGGGTTTGAAAATCACATTTCTTGTTGGGTCTCTGATGATTTTACTTTTTCACAATGATACAAGCCACGTTTGCAGAGGTTTAAAGATGCTCACTATCAGACTTGTGCTGGGCAGGTAATCATATGCAATTCCAAACCATACTCTTCACATTGAGACACTCCAGGAAATTAATTTTCTTGTGGAAAACACCCCAGGTAAGGGCTTGCTTGGTTTGCAAATAATAAAAAAATAACTTTTCTTAACTGTTTAATGGGGGTAATGCAGATCTGATTGCAGCAGCAAATTTGTTAGCTAATGGATAAAACCATGCACACTGCAGGTGGGGCAGATATAACATGTGCAGAGAGAGTTAGATTTGGGTGGGTTATATTGTTTCTGTGCAGGGTAAATACTGGCTGCTTTATTTTTACACTGCAATTTAGATTTCAGTTTGAACACACCACACCCAAATCTAACTCTCTCTGCGGGCCAGATGTATTAAGCCTTGAAAAGTGATAAATATCACGGTGATAAAGTACCAGCCAATCGGCTCCTAACTGTAATTTTTCAAACACAGCCAGTGACATGGTAGTTAGGAGCTGATTGGCTGGCAGTTTATCACTGTGAAATTTATCACTTTTCAGGCTTAGTACATCTCCCCCAGAATATGTTATATCTGTCCCCCCTGCAGTGCACATGGTTTTGCCCAAATGCTAACAAATTTGCTGCTGCGACCAGATCTGAATTAGGCCCAATAATCCATAACTGTTCTTTAGGTGAGTTAGCACATTTTTTGGGAATTTTGTTGTAAGTAGTGCATACCTCCCAACATTTTGAAAGATGGAGGCAGGACTTCTTTCATGCCTTTGGCGCACTCCTGAAAAAGGTGTGTGGCCTCTACAACAGGGGGATGGCTACATGGCAATGCTGCGATTGCGAGCTACGCCCCCACTTCCCATCATTGTGGGGGCATGCCCAGTGCTCTATGAGCTGCTGGCATGTCTCTAGTCCCTCTGTCGCCCTTGATTAGACGCTATTCAGAGCTGCAAGTGACAGGGTTGCCTCCGAACTGCCCCTACCCCACCAGCGTAGGACACTGTAGAACTGTAAAATGAAAATCAGGACATTTGGAAGGTGTGGTAGTGTCTTTCTTTTCTTACTTTCCATCCTTTCAAAAACGGTCTCTAAATGTCTATAGTATATAGGCACCAATGCTCTTTCATCATGCTTCATATAATAGTCTGGAAATGCCTTTATTAAAGGGAAGACATGGGTTAAGCTTGGTGCATAGACATTGGTCCCTTTTGCTAGAAATTCATGACTGACATTTTTATCCTGTGCTTCTGCTGACAACTACTGTATACAACCCAACTTCTTCCAATCCTATAAAATATAATTTTTGGGACATTATTTTTCTATGTCTGTGAGAACTATGCTGACAGTTATTAATTAACGATCATCATTCTTGTACTTAGAAATATATTAAACAGCAAAAATGTAACAAGATGTTTGACTTATATATGTCTCTCCTTCACTTTATTCTCCTGAAAATGTAGCTTAAGCAGAAAATATCATGTATCACTCTATGACACTCCTTTGGAACACGACTGCAATATTTTAAATTATTAGTGTATGTGTTTTTTCCATGTTCATATTTCATACAGGACATCATGATGGCAATGTTTTAATACATTATGTTTTATACTTTGTATTATCAAGTGTGAGAAAGCATGAGAGTGAGAGAAAGAGAGAGAGAGAGAGAGAGGGAGATGAAGCTAACCTGTTAACTCCGTTATTCAGCATAAAGTAGGTACCATTTGGCCATATTACAAGGAACTGGCTGCAGTTCAGCCTCACAGCATCATCCTCACAGTGGCCTAATTCAGATCTGATCATAGATGTGCTAAATTTAGCACATCTACAATAATTTTCTCAGACATGCGGGGCGGACGTCCTGCACAGAGCAAGTCCGCTACGCATGTCTGGCTCCGACCCCCCCCTCCACCTCCCCCCGCACTGGTGCAAAAGCATTGCACAGCTGAGATGCTTTTGCCCCAGACGAGTAGCTCCCTGCCTGTGCAGCTCCTGTGCTCTGGCATGGAGCTACCCACCATGTCCCGGGTTGCAGCTGCTGCATGTTACGTCACGAAGCCGCCTCTGTCCACACCCCCAATGGTCCGGACATGCTTGCATTGTCCAGAACGCGCCCAACCAACAGCATTCTAACAATGTTGGCATGCCCCCTCCCGTCCCGTGACCGCCTCTACCTGTCAATCAGGCAGAGGCAATAGCAGCCCTGAGATGCTTTTTAGCATCTCACGCACTCCACAAAAAAATTCAGACTACGATCGCTGCCGCTGCAGTGATCCAGTATGAATTACCTCCAGTATTACAGAGCGCTGACTGGCACTAAAAGTATCCTTAAAATGGTTTCTATGAAAATGTATAAAAGAGAAATTTTAGAAATCCTAAATTCTGGTCCTCTTACAATGCAGTAGAAATATAATAATGTTTTAACCATTTTTGTTAGAGTGGAATACTGAGGATCCTGTTTATCAATGAACATGTGTGGGCTATCATGTTTTTGGGGTTACCCACAAAAGCAGCTCCCGTAGGCTTTTATGGGGACTGCTTTATTGCAAAATTTTCCAAGCTCCTGAAGGTGAAGCACTCCAAAGCTAGGCCCTGGTAACCAATGCTATCTTCAGATGTTATTAGCCTTTGGGCTATATAATGCCCAATTTACCGGGACAGGAATTCGTAGGATCCTTCCTGGGCAATGGCGGCCAGTGCATGCGTGTTAACAGACTACACATATGCAGTAATGCGGCAGGGTCCTGAAGAAGAGAAGTGATCACATTAGTGAGCCTCTATCCCTGCATGTCTTTTTTGTACATCCAGACATTAGTCTTCCTTGTGTTTGCATAGAGTGCTACTGGTTTTAGGAAACACGCTGATAGTAAAAGAATGAAAGAAATAAAGAAGTGGTAAGTGCAGCATCTGGCCAAAGCATATTATTTTACAAAATACATGGAGAAAAAAAATTAAAGAGAATTCAATTGACTTTAAACTTACACCTAAAATCTGTAAAAATTAGAAATGCATTACAAGTTAAAAAAAAACCCATAAAAATCAACATACTTCTGTAAGTACCGTACATAGAAAACTGAACACTAACAGAACACAAAACCATGAACTTATTGCTCTCCCTAATTCTGAGACTGGTGTGCTGCTTACTGCTGCCACAGATATTGCAGATGTCTCACAGAAAGTGGGTGAGGTGAGTCAGAGCTAGGATCCAGTGAAGCAGAGTAAATTTAAAGCTAATTATGATTTGGACACAGAATAAAAATTCTGCATGATTCCTCCCACTGTTACATCCCAAGCTGAGATTCTCACCATCACTTGTGCATTCTTTAACAACTAAGATAAAACACAATCTTAGTGGTCAGCTTTGGAAACATAGCTGGGAATTGACAGTGGAACTGTAACGCAAACTCGTTGATAATGCCAAGAGGGTGGAAGCCTTTTTTAATTATTATGTATTTTTTTTTCTCCATAAGTATTTTTGATTGTGAATTCTTACATTTCATTATTTTTACAAGGCTGCAATATACAGTTAAAGAAACATTGGGCCTAATTCAGACCTGATCGCAGCAGCAAAATCTTTCTCTAATGGGCAAAACTATGGGGGTAATTCAGATCTGATCGCAGAGGTGCTAAATTTAGCAAATCTCCGGTCATTTACTCTGACATGCAGAGGGAAGCCCCGCATATCAGGTCCTACTCTCCCCCCCCCCACACCCACACCCACACACACACACACAGGTGCAAAAGCATCACACAGCGGCAGTGCTTTTTCAAGTGGCGATTAGCTCCCTGTCAGCGTAGCTCCTGTGCGCTGGCAGTCCACTACTCGCCGCCTCCTGGGTCGCAGCAGCTGCATGTGATGTCACGCCCCACTCTGCCTCTTGAAGAAGCCGCCTGAGGTGCAGAGAAACGCGTTGAGGGTACAGAAGAAAGGGCCGCTTTTGACATAAGTGTCCTAAGGAGCATAATAGACATCGTCACCAACCGTCTGTTACAAGCTGCCAGTGAATGCTTCAGCCCGCGATTTAATCATCTCACTTATACTTCCCCTGCATTTGGAACACTGCTACACCTTGCCCGGCTGGGCACCGCTCAGTTGAGCTGGGGGATTTGCACGACGGTCCGGCGCACTCACTCGGGGCCGTACTGAAGGGAATGGTTTTCATCTAAACATACCGCTGACGGATGTCTCACCCATGCACAGGGTGATAATAAGCGGTTTTCAACTACCCATCCCGTGCAATAAGAGATTACAACGGCTCAGTGAGTAACAGCAAATCGGTTGGTTTATCGTTCATATGTGCTCCAAGGAAATAGCTATTTAAATCTGGACACTTTCATATGGTCATAGACGCTAACAATATAATTTGGCAATATTCATTTCCATTTGAACTGTCAGATATGGAACATATGTGAGAGATTAATTCATTCCTATAGAGATTGGCTCTCCCATCTGTCAGCGTCCCTTTCATATATTTAAACACTCTATGTTTGTATTAGAGGTTTATAATACCTCACATTTATGCTTTGTGTATTGTTGTGGTCTTTTAATTAGTCTGTTTTTGTTTTTATGTAATAAATTGTTTTTTATCAACATCACTGATATTGTGCGCCAACCTGGTGGTTTGTTTCAGTTGTTTCATTTTAAGGAGGCCGGCTACCTCCTTACCAGGTGGCTGCCATTATCAGGGTTATATTTGCACGTCCCTGCTCAGCGCCTACAAACCTTTTTTTTGCTGCTGCCCGCCCCCCCAAAAACAGTTTAGACATTCCTACGTTGTCCGGACTGCACCCTGCCAACGGCATTTTAACGCAGTTGGCTCACCCCCTCCCACCTCAGGACCGCATCTGCCTGTCAATCAGGCAGAGGCGATCGCAGTCCTTGAGATGCTAATAGCATCTCACTGGGCTTCCAGGGTGCGCGTGCGCGCACTGCAGGTGAGGCAGATATAACTTGTGGAGAGAGAGTTGGGTTGGTTATATTGTTTCTGTGCAGGGTAACTACTGGCTGCTTTATTTTTACACTGCAATTTAGACTTCAGTTTGAACACACCCCATCCAAATCTATAAGGGGTCTCTTCATGAAGCAGTGAAAATAGTGGAGAAGTGAGCCAGTGGAGTTGCCTATGGCAACCAATCAGTGCTGAGATACCATTTAAAAAGTGCATTCTATAAAATTATATGTAGTAGCTGATTGGTTGCCATGGGCAACTTCTCCAATGGCTAATTTCTTCACTTTTCACTGCTTCATGAATAGACCCCTAACTCTCTCTGCACATGTTATATCTGCCCAAATGCAGTGCACATGGTTTTGCCCATTAGAATTGAGAAATAGAAATTCTTGCTGCTGCGATCAGGTCTTAATTAGGCCCATTGTTCAGTGGTGTTCATTCTCAATTTTAAATACATTGTTTCAAAGTGCATGAAACATTTAGTTGCTGTGTGGAGGAATTGTTCTTTTTTGTTGTTGATACATTTTCCTGGGGTTTTATTTTGTAAATATGCATATATGTAGCGTGCACACTTCAAATTTTTATTTTATTTTAATTTTTTTATTGCATGGTTATGTGAGTTTACTATTTTTATATTGTGTACCATTACATTTTGTTTTATATTATTTTACAATATTGCGCTCCCAGCCTCCAGTTTGATTTTTCTCCTTGATAATGCCACTGTACTCATGATTTCTTATAAGTTACTGTAAGAGTTGAGACCCATTACAGTTCAATATAGAAGAATGTTCCTGGGCACCTTTAAAGAATGTCAATGCTTCTTGCTTGCTGCAACAGTTTTTTCATCAAAATGCAAATAAGCCTGATGCACATGGAAGTCACCCTCGGCTCACAA
The DNA here is from genome assembly GCF_028390025.1 of Pseudophryne corroboree. NCBI lineage: Eukaryota > Metazoa > Chordata > Amphibia > Anura > Myobatrachidae > Pseudophryne > Pseudophryne corroboree. The sequence goes on along the minus strand of NC_086444.1, from coordinate 913,675,748 downwards.
AGTCTGCACAGAGGTGCTGAGAGGGGAGAGATAGGTGCTGATTGGAGAGGCATATCAGGGGCCCCAGGTCAGCTGCTGAAGGGGTAAAATGTCCTCCTTTGCAGCATGCATTGCTACTTAGTATTTTACATTATTATTATTTTGTTCTGGGTTTTTGCATAGCCACACCTTGGATTTGGCCATGCAGCCTTCAGTAACATAGAAACATAGAATTTGATGGCAGATAAAAACCACTTCGCCCATCTAGTCTTCCCCTTTTTTACCATATTTTTATCTCAAACCTTATTTGGTCCTTATTTCTTTGTAAGGATAGCCTTATGTCTATCCCATGCATGTTTAAATTGTTCTACAGTCTTAGCCTCTACCACCTCTGATGGTAGGCTATTCCACTTGTCCACTACCCTTTCTGTGAAGTAATGTTTCCTCACATTTCCTCTGAACCTAGTACCTGAGCACCGTGGCTGTCTCAAAGGCCCTAGGTCTGCATGATAGTGGCACCTGGCACATAGGTACTGGTCATGGTAATTCACTAACTTGGCAATCTGGTGTGCTTTGGGATACTGCTGATATCGGTCAGCTTTGTGCCGGCCTTCTACTCCCTCTGTTGAGGATTTGAACTGCTGGATCCCTATTTAGGGCTGTTAGAGCTACAGTAGGTTTCAGATCTTAGTTACTGCTATAACCTCCTGGTGTTCCAGTGCTTCGTTCCTATGCCTGGTCCCAAAATCTTTGGATAGTTTGTCCTATACTGACTTTTCTATGAATACGTGCCCATTTTGAATATACCTTGAAAGCGACTTGTTATTTCAGACTCACTGCGTACAGATTTCGGCCAGTATATTTGACCTGCTTTGGACTTCTCTTGAACTGTGTCTTTCTACTACAGTCCCATTGTGTAGTGATTCCTGCTGGAATATTGGATTTATTACTGTATATTTCTGCTATTGTGTCTCAATGTTATACAGCTCCAGTGTTTGGGCCTAGCAGTGCATGGATCCAGGGCATTAGAGAGCCTGGATGGGTCCAGTTACTTTTCAAGGGACATGGCATAATCCCAGGAGGCGTGGTCCTGCACCCTTAGAAAAAAAAATACAGAATAAAATTAGTATTTTATGCACCTCCCTGGCCATACTGCATCCCAGCACATAGCAGCTTGTTCTATGCCACAGGTTCTCAAACTCGGTCCTCAGGACCCCACACAGTACGTGTTTTGCAGGTAACCCAGAAGGTGCACAGGTGTATTAATTACTCACTGACACATTTTAAAAGGTCCGCAGGTGGAGCTAATTATTTCACTTGTGATTCTGTGAGGAGACCTGCAAAACATGCACTGTGTGGGGTCCTGAGGACTGAGTTTGAGAACCTGTGTTCTATGCTGAAGACAAGGGCTGCAGTTGCTGCTGCCAAGTAAAGAAGGGGGACCTGAGACCAACGCCACCGCCCCCTCCCCTTCTCTCGACGCCACTGCATGGATCATCCCTTTGTGGTGACTTGCTACTATACAGATCTACTGTACACTGGATTGTCTGTGCACTGACTAGCTCTAGTGTTTCCTGCAAACCATTCTTCATATACAGCAGCTTTCCTTGTGCCACTCCACGTGTTCTGCAGTTGTCAGGAGTGTCAGCTGCTGCTAGCCTTAGAAGTCCACTCCCATATTACAGGGACAAAGGTACACTAATTACTTGTGACTGAATTGTGATACATATTGGACAAAGTCCTGGCAATATGTTGGTTTATTCTTTCACATGGACCATTGTTAAAGGTCTCTATGATGATTCTCTCTATATATTAATAGGGATTGTCCGCTTGGTGCCCTGTGTATGGGGCATTTTTTCCATTGTGAGGTTTGGAAATAAGGTAAAATGTAGAGATTTTGGATTCTACAATTCTCAGAAATTAGTTCACAGCTATATCTTCAGTTTGGGCTATTTTGTCCTGCAGGCTTCACGTTTCTATGATGTAGTATGTATCCCATTACTAGCTGTGGCTTGCACAATAAAAAATAATGCAGCTTAACTCCTCGAATACACATACCTGAATTTCATATGGTAATGATCTTTTGTTTGAGATTATGTTGAAGCAAATTACAGGTCACTTTTGGGTCATATATCACCAAACTGGAGAAGTATGTGCCAGCTTATTATGTCACTACCAGCAGGACCATTAACACTTTCATTATATCTAAAAATAAATAAATAATGAAATCCAGTTCATACAATTAAATGATGCGCATAAATAGAACAAAGAAAACGTAAATTTAGTATTGTGAACTGTCCTTATTTTAACTCAATAGCTGCCGGTACATGTCTCGGGGATCTACACGCTACCTCTCACATTCAGTATTAAGGATTCATGTATCTTGAGTTCAATACAATGTGTAAAAGCAGGGAGAACCATAATTCTTCTAGTTTAGAATTGGGAAACATTCCATTCAAATCACTGGATTAATTGTTCTCTTCCATGACATGCACCTAGAGACTTCCCGCCCTAGCAGCTTCTGGAATTTTCTAAATGTGGTGAATTATTAGAAATGTGGTATTATCAGGCTCTGTGCCTTCTGCAATTATTCTTTGCAGAAAGAAATCCTACAAGAGGTAACAGTTTTCTGAAATCCCAGAGTGTGCTCAGTATGCATAAGAAATACATTCCATAGTCTATTAGCATGATCATTGGGTGTTCCTGTACTAACCCTTCTCCCAGTTGTCCCTGATACGCTTTAATTGTTGCACTAGTTACGGAGCCAGGTTGCTCATATGCAGTGCTCTGTTATTGAGTATACTCTGGGTGTCTATAATTTCCCTGGGGCAAATCTAGCAGATACTGCAGAAGCCTATGTGACATTTTCCTACCAATCTGATGGTATTAGATTCATATGCAGAGCACAGGTTGTAACAAGCAGCTCAGAGTTAATCAATTAATACCATCTAAGCAAGAAGTAGCATACTGTGTCATACTCACTGTGTTCAGGTACTGACACATCACTTTTCCTCCAAGCACTTCAAAGAGTCTTGTGTGGCTGATCAACGGTATCGTGGGACTGAGGTAGAGAAATATCAGCAGTGGAGGAAGAGAAAATACTAGTAAAAAAGGAGAGACTGCAATCACATGGGGGTTATTCAGGTGGGATGCAGTTATGTGACCGGCGCCTGGATCCCGCCCGCTTAATTGCCCAACAGTCGGCATGCTGACTAACAATGGGCTTCATTTGGCTTGCCCCCCTTCCCTGTGGCAATCTAAAGCTCGGGATACTAGCATCGGTATGGTGACCGGCAGGCTCCCAAACGCCGGTCACTCGAACCTAACCTATTCAGGTTTGTTAGCAAACCAAAAAGTTAGCATTTGGGTAAAACAATGTGCACTGCAGGTGGGGCAGATGTAACATATGCAGAGATATTTAGATTTGGGTGGGTTATATTGTTTCTGTGTAGGGCAAATACTGGCTGCTTTATTTCTACACTGCAATTTTGATCTCAATTTAAACACCCCACCCAAATCTAACTCTTCCTACACATGTTACATCTGCTCCACCTGCAGTGCAACAGTTTTGCCCAATTGCTAACTTTTTTGGTTTGCTAACTAACCTAAATCAGGCCCTATGTCAGGGAAAGACTACCTGCCTGGGTGTAGATTGATAGATCGACTGCAAAAAGTTTGATAATCAATAGATTGACATCAGATGGTTCACAGTAATAGGTCAATTTGGTTAGAAGGTTGACAGGTTTAGAAGGTCGACATTCAAATGATCAACACACAATTTTTTATTTTATTTTAGCCTAACACTAACCCCCCCTAGTGCCTAAGCCTTCCCCTAGTGCTTAACCCTAACTGTCCCCTCTCACAGACTAATACTAACCCTCCCCCTAGTGCCTAACCCTAACCATCCTCTCCCACAACCTAACCCTTGTGCCTAACCGTCCTCTCCCTATTGCCTAGCCCTAAATGTTCCCTTCTGCAGCCATCTCTAACCCTCCCTCTAGTGCATGGGTCTTCATCCTGTGGCCCTCCAGCTGCTGTGAAACTACACATCCCAGCATGCCCTGCCATAGTTTTGCTATTAAGGTATGCTAAAACTGAGGCAGGGCATGCTGGGATATGTAGTTCCACAGCAGCTGGAGGGTCGCAGGTTGAAGACCCATGCTCTAGTGCCTAATCCAAACAATCTACTCCAGCAACATAACCCTAACCCTCCTCCAAGAGACTGACACAAAATCTAACCCTAAAACCAATGAAAATCCATGTGTCAGCCATGTTATGTCGACCATTTGAATGTTGATCCTTAAATCTGAAAACCTTTTAATCCTGTAAACCTAATGACCCTGTTGACCTATTGACCTTTTGACCCTGTTGACCTATTCATTGTCGACTAAGGATGTGCAGTCGGAGGAGGCGGAGCCTCACCTATCATAATGAGTAAAATAATACAAAGAAGATACAATATTTATAACCAGAATTTAAAGAATAATGGCAATCTTTGTCAGGCCGCACCTCTGGGCTTCCCCGGATTGATGCTGTCAAAATGCTGGTGCTGAGGAGAATAATCCGCCTCCTTCTCAGTGCTGTAAATGCTGGGACGACAGGCCAAGCTCCGCCTGCTGTATGTTAAATATGTTAGGTTTGCAGGCTGACTCTGTCAAAGGGCCCTAGGTGTCCTTGCTTAGCTTTGACACTAAAGTATGCCCGTGCCCCTACCCGTGGGTGCCTCTGCCCATTCCCCTACCCGTGGGTGCCTCTGCCCATGCCCCTAGCCGTGTGTGCCTCTGCCCCTACCCATGTTTGCCTCTGTGTAGATTGCTCCAGTCATTCTAGAGTTATGCCGAAAACTATGGATTTTACATGTCACCCCTTTCCCATCCACACCCCTAGGGGTACTAGGGGTGTCTTACCCCCACAGTATTTTTTTACAGATTGTAAGTAATATGACTACCAAGTTTGGAGTAAATTACTCCAGGCATTCCAGAGTTAAACACACACACACACACACACACACACACACACACACACACACACACACACACACACACGTGTGTGTATGTATATGTATATATATATATATATATATATATATATATATATATATATATATATATATATATAGTAGCATATCCTTCCCCACCTGTGGCTCAGGTGTATACGGCAAAGGAAAAAGAGGCGGCACTCCAAGGACTTTGTCAAAGCTTGTATTCAAATCATGGTGCAAACAGGACAAACGTGTTCATGGCAATAAAAAAGACATGGCAGGCTTACGACGTTTCAAGTCATCAAAGCCTTTTCCTCAGGTAAGAATACCCATGTGCAGTGAGAACATAAAAAAAGAAAGAACCAAAACCAAAGCATGAAGCACTCACCTTTTAAGAAGTGTGTAGGAGCAGGTGTTCCCGGCGTCTGTGTCCAGGACTTCCGGGTACGTCACACGGGCGGCGCACAGATGACGTATTCGTTGCTAGGCAACGGTTGCGCTGACAGGCGCCGGGGAGACCCGACAGTGAGCTGTGAAGAGATTGAAGCATAGTGTAATCAGGCATGCTAGGAACATGCATATGACACCCAGAGGCGGGCGACTAGTGTATAAAAGTGAAAAGAATAAGAACGGCAATAAAAGTTAAAAGTTACTTATAATGAGCTGAAAAGTAACCAGTGTAAAGAACAAAGCCCAAACCATGCCATAGCATCATGGAGAAATGAATTAAAATGACGTATGGTCAGATGAAATAATAAACTAGATATTATTCAAAAGAGTATATGGTATATTGGTAGGCTGGAACATAGTTACTGGGTTTTTAATTGGATCCCAAACAGTTACATCACATCAAAGAAGGAGGTGGGAACAGCAGGAAAAAGGGAAGGGAAAATGGAAAAGGGGTGGGAAAAAGGGGAAGAGGTGGGGGGGTGAAAGGAGGGGGGGTGTGGAAAAGGGGGGGGGAGGAGGGGCGAGGGGGGGGGGGGGGGGGGGAGAGGAAAGGAAGGAGGGGGTTTGGAACCAAAATCCGAAACTGGAACGGAAGCGCCTAATGTAATGGCAGGTATTAGAGAAATACATTCCAAGGGAATTTTTCATTCAGTCCTTTGGGAGACAGTGTATCAAGTAAGAAGATTCATTTAGATTCACATTTGGATAGAGCTGTGTGTCGATCGCCGCCTCTCACTGGGCTCGGAATGTGATCGATGATCTTATACCGCAAACTAGATAGCGGGTGACCCTTTTGTTTGAAATGGCGTGCTACCGGTTGGTCTACCGGTTTGCCGTCGAGTGATGCTTTAATGGCCGATCGGTGTAACGCCATCCTATCCCTGAGGTTTCTGATAGTCTGTCCCACATACAACAAGCCACATGGGCAGATGATGATGATGTACACAATAAATGATGTCGTGCACGTCAGTACGTGTCTAATTTTATATTGCTGACCAGTATATGGATTATTGAAGTTATGGCCAGTTTCTAGATATTTGCATGTGGTACAGGATGCGCACCGATAGCACCCTGGTTTTTTAACTTGTGTGGAAGGGGCATGTGGGATTGAAGTGATGTTGGTTTTCACCAAGAAGTCCCTGAGATTGGGTCCCCTCTTGTAGTTAGGCATCAGAAATGTGCTTTTGAAGCAAGGCAATTCTTTGTCACCCGACACAATGGGCCACAGACCTTTGGTGGCACGTTGAATTAACTTTGCTGGCAGTCGTGAACCGGGTTACAAAAGGAATCCGTGATTGCAGCGATTGTCGAGATGTTTTATAGAGCAGCTGTTCTCTAGGAATTTTGAGTACTTCGTCCCTAGAGTGTCTGAGATCCCGTAATCTGTAGCCTCTGTGGACAAACTTGTGGATCATTTGGTCCAACGTCGTTACTAGGGTGGCTTGGTCACTCGAAATGCGTGCTGCCCTGAGCATTTGTGATCTGGGTAACCCACGTATTAGTGCAGGAGGATGGCAGCTGCTGTGGTGCAGCAGCGTATTGCGGTCTGTAGGCTTTGAAAAAAGCTTGGTGTGTATATGATTCTCCTTAATCTCAATAGTGACGTCCAAATAATTGATACTTGTGGTGCTCATCTGATACGTGAATTTAATAGGTGAATCAACTGTATTGATGTACTCTATAAGAGAGGTTAATTCCTTCTCTGTTCCAGACCAGAGGATCAGCAGATCGTCTATATACCGTGTATATATGTTAGGATCTCCTGTTCTGTGCTGCCACGTCGCCATGGCAACCAGGAGGCAAGTGTTAGCGAAGTAACCTGAGCGCAGCTGATACTCCGGTCTGGGTGTTTACTGTGTAGTGGTTACAGGCTCTGTGCACGGCAGGGAATCCGGCGCTGGTTTTGTGCTCACAGTCTGTGAGGTCTGAGTGGGGCGTGGACAGCACCTGCTATATAAACCATCCTCTCAGGCTAGGCAAATGCTGCTGAATCTTTGTTTGTTAGTCAGTTCCAGAGAGTTAGCTAGTACTGTGTGACTTTGTATTTACTTGTTGCTTACTGCGAATAGGCCTTGGGATTCGGTACTTTATTCTGCCAATCCGGACCTAGCAGTAAGACTGGAGTCAGTTGTTTAACCTGCTGGGGTTCTTTTGCTGTTCTGTGAACCCAGCAGGTTTGCGGCTGTACTCTCAGACCTGCTTGCTTAATCCTCCCTCACTGTGCAGGGCGTCCAGGTGTCAGTTTAGTGGCAGTAAGCTGAACCTGTGCCCTGCAAGTGGGGGTTAGGATTGTGGATACTCTCCTTGTGTCTATATTTCTATCTCTGACCAAGGAGTTTATTCCCACACTCGTTGGTAACCCTTTGGGGTTTTTCTGTTGCTCTTAGCAACATCATTTCGGGTGCTCCACATGTTAAATCACTACATCTCGCTTCATTGTCCGCTCTAATCCATCTGAGCATTCCTGACACTAGGGAGACACCCAATTCCTGAGCCTTTGGGCTTCCCCGTTCATTTTGTGTTTATTAGTTATTCCATCACCTCCTGTGTATGTTGTGTTATACTGTCTGTGAGTTCGTTTTGCCTCGCATCCCTCTCTGTTCATACACTGGTATACTCCTGTTAGCACTGGTGTGCGTAACAATATAGCACTATTTTATTCACTATCTTAGAGGATGAAAATAAGAAAACGTCTTCCTGCTGAAACATATATACATTGGCGAACGATGGGGCCACTGAGGACCCCATCGCACACCCGGTGGTTTGGATAAAATACTGACCATTGTGCATAAAATAATTTTGTGTTAAGGTTTTTGACAACAGCAAAAGAAACAGAGGGATGGGAATAGCATCAAAGTGATGTCGAAACTGAAACAGTTCCATGGCTGCTAGGCCACTGTCGTGAGGGATCACCGTGTAAAGATTTTTGACGTCTAGGGTACATAACACCGTGTTGGTCGGTACTGTTTTGATGAGGTTCAGTTTATTGAGAAGTTTTGTAGTGTCTTTGAGGAACGTGGGCTGTTACATAATATATGGCTGAATCAACTGGTCGAGAAACTGTGAAATTGGTTGAAGGAGTGACCCCCTTGCTGAAATAATGGGTCGGGGGGGAGGATCCACCGGATTTTTGTGAAGTTTGGGAATTGTGTATAGCACCGGAGTGATGGGAAAATCAGTAATTAAGGAGTTATAGAATTTTTTGTCAAAGTGTCCTGCAAGATGAGCTTCCAAAAGAACGTTATCCAGATCACGTTTGAATCCTGCCGTGGGATTCTGGGATAACTGTTGATAAGTGGTATGATCTTGAAGAAGCAGATCAATATTGGAGATATACTGTGTGGAGTCCTGGATGACGATGCCTCCGCCCTTATCGGCGGGGCAAAAGATGACATCCTGATATTGTGACAAATCCCGTAAGGGATCACAAATGCTCAGGGCAGCACGCATTTCGAGTGACCAAGCCACCCTAGTAACGACGTTGGACCAAATGATCCACAAGTTTGCCCATAGAGGCTACAGAGAACGGGACCTCAGACACTCTAGGGACGAAGTACTCAAAATTCCTAGAGAACAGCTGCTCTATAAAACATCTCGACAATCGCTGCAATCACGGATTCCTTTTGTAACCCGGTTCACGACTGCCAGCAAAGTTATTCCACGTGCCACCAAAGGTCTGTGGCCCATTGTGTCGGGTGACAAAGAATTGCCTTGCTTCAAAAGCACCTTTCTGATGCCTAACTACAAGAGGGGACCCAATCTCAGGGACTTCTTGGTGAAAACCAACATCACTTCAATCCCACATGCCCCTTCAACACAAGTTAAAAAACCAGGGTGCTATCGGTGCGCATCCTGTACCACATGCAAATATCTAGAAACTGGCCATAACTTCAATAATCCATATACTGGTCAGCAATATAAAATTAGACACGTACTGACGTGCACGACATCATTTATTGTGTACATCATCATCTGCCCATGTGGCTTGTTGTATGTGGGACAGACTATCAGAAACCTCAGGGATAGGATGGCGTTACACTGATCGGCCATTAAAGCATCACTCGACGGCAAACCGGTAGACCAACCGGTAGCACGCCATTTCAAACAAAAGGGTCACCCGCTATCTAGTTTGCGGTATAAGATCATCGATCACATTCCGAGCCCAGTGAGAGGCGGCGATCGACACACAGCTCTATCCAAATGTGAATCTAAATGGATCTTCTTACTTGATACACTGTCTCCCAAAGGACTGAATGAAAAATTCACTTGGAATGTATTTCTCTAATACCTGCCATTACATTAGGCGCTTCCGTTCCAGTTTCGGATTTTGGTTCCCAACCCCCCTCCCCCTCCTTCCTTTCCTCTTCCTTCCCCCCCCTTTCCCCCCTCGCCCCTCCCCCCCTCCCTTACCCTTTTTCCCACCCCTTTTCCATTTTCCCTTCCCTTTTTCCTGCTGTTCCCACCTCCTTCTTTGATGTGATGTAACTGTTTGAGATCCAATTAAAAACCCAGTAACTATGTTCCAGCCCACCAATATACCATATACTCTTTTGAATAATATCTAGTTTATTATTTCATCTGACCATATGTCGTTTTAATTCATTTCTCCATGATGCTATGGCATGGTTTGGGCTTTGTTCTTTACACTGGTTACTCTTCAGCTCATTATAAGTAACTTTTAACTTTTATTGCCGTTCTTATTCTTTTCACTTTTATACACTAGTCGCCCGCCTCTGGGTGTCATATGCATGTTCCTAGCATGCCTGATTACACTATGCTTCAATCTCTTCACAGCTAACTGTCGGGTCTCCCCGGCGCCTGCCAGCGCAACCGTTGCCTAGCAACGAATACGTCATCTGTGCGCCGCCCGTGTGACGTACCCGGAAGTCCCGGGCACAGACGCCGGGAACACCTGCTCCTACACACTTCTTAAAAGGTGAGTGCTTCATGCTTTGGTTTTGGTTCTTTCTTTTTTTATGTTCTCACTGCACATGGGTATTCTTACCTGAGGAAAAGGCTTTGATGACTTGAAACGTCGTAAGCCTGCCATGTCTTTTTTATTGCCATGAACACGTTTGTCCTGTTTGCACCATGATTTGAATACTAGCTTTGACAAAGTCCTTGGAGTGCCGCCTCTTTTTCCTTTGCCGTATACACCTGAGCCACAGGTGGGGAAGGATATGCTACTGTATGATTTCCAGGAGGGCATCCAGGCATTTATTCCTCTACACTGAGTGCCGGATGTGTTTACCAGTATATATATATATATATATATATATATATATACACTGCTCAAAAAATAAAAAAGGGAACACTAAAATAACACATCCTAGATCTGAATGAATTCTTATTAAATTCTTATTAAATACTGTATTCTTTACATAGTTGAATGTGCTGACAACAAAATCACACAAAAATTATCAATGGAAATCAAATTTATTAACCCATGGAGGTCTGGATTTGGAGTCACACTCAAAATTAAAGTGGAAAAACACACTACAGGCTGATCCAACTTTGATGTAATGTCCTTAAAACAAGTCAAAATGAGGCTCAGTAGTGTGTATGGCCTCCACGTGCCTGTATGACTTCCCTACAATGCCTGGGCATGCTCCTGATGAGGTGGCGGATGGTCTCCTGAGGGATCTCCTCCCAGACCTGGACTAAAGCATCCGCCAACTCCTGGACAGTCTGTGGTGCAACGTGGCGTTGGTGGATGGAGCGAGACATGATGTCCCAGATGTGCTCAATTGGATTCAGGTCTGGGGAACGGGCGGGCCAGTCCATAGCATCAATGCCTTTGTCTTGCAGGAACTGCTGACACACTCCAGACACATGAGGTCTTGCATTGTCTTGCATTAGGAGGAACCCAGGGCCACCTGCACAAGCATATGGTCTCACAAGGGGTCTCAGGATCTCGTCTCGGTACCTAATGGCAGTCAGGCTACCTCTGGCGAGCACATGGAGGGCTGTGCGGCCCCCCAAAGAAATGCCACCCCACACCATTACTGACCCACTGCCAAACCGGTCATGCTGGAGGATGTTGCAGGCAGCAGAACATTCACCTTGGCGTCTCCAGACTCTGTCACGTCTGTCACATGTGCTCAGTGAGAACCTGCTTTCACCTGTGAAGAGCACAGGGTGCCAGTGGCGAATTTGCCAGTCTTGGTGTTCTCTGGCAAATGCCAAACGTCCTGCATGGTGTTGGGCTGCAAGCACAACCCCCACCTGTGGATGTTGGGCCCTCATACCACCCTCATAGAGTCTGTTTCTGATCGTTTGAGTAGACACATGCACATTTGTGGCTTGCTGGAGGTCATTTTGCAGGGCTCTGGCAGTGCTCCTTCTGTTCCTCTTTGCACAAAGGTGGAGGTAGCGGTCCTGCTGCTGGTTTGTTGCCCTCCTACGGCCTCCTCCACATCTCCTGATGTACTGGCCTGTCTCCTGGTAGCGCCTCCATGCTCTGGACACTACGCTGACAGACACAGCAAACCTTCTTGCCACAGCTCGCATTGATGTGCCATCCTGGATGAGCTGCACTACCTGAGCCACTTGTGTGGATTGTAGACTCCGTCTCATGCTACCACTAGAGTGAAAGCACCGCCAGCTTTCAAAAGTGACCAAAACATCAGCCAGAAAGCATAGGAGCTGAGAAATGGTCTGTGGTCACCACCTGCAGAACAACTCCTTTATTGAGGGTGTCTTGCTAATTGCCTATCATTTCCACCTGTTGTCTATTCCATTTGCACAACAGCATGTGAAATTGATTGTCAAACAGTGTTGCTTCCTAAGTGGACAGTTTGATTTCACAGAAGTGTGATTGACTTGGAGTTACATTGTGTTGTTTAAGTGTTCCCTTTATTTTTTTGAGCAGTGTGTATATGTATATGTATATATATATATATATCTTCTTTGATTATTGTAATCATTTTTTCAGCAAAAATCTAGCCTAATCTGGAAGGGTAGCAGCGATGAGCTCTGCCTCTCTCCGTCAAATATAAACTGTCTAATACGGTGGGCAGGGGCACTCAGCGGACAGTAAAACTGTATTGGAAGAAAAGGAACATCACATCTGGCTCACTGAGGGCTCCATGCCTTCAGCCCACATCAAGGCATGCACCTGTCAGTCAGGCAGATGTGATAGCTAAAGGTGATTGGACAGCAGACCCAGCACTGAGCTGACTGAATTCTGTGTACACTCTGACAGTGTCAGACTGCGGGGGCCGGTCAGCATGTGAGTGTTTTGTTAAACCTGACTGCACTGCTTGTGGACATTGACTATAACTATGGGCGAGCAATTCCAAAAAAAGAAGACACTAGAAGTCCTGGTGGGCGGTGGCCATGCAAAAGATCTTAAATCCATCACCCACCAGGTGAAAATGCCAGACGGCCTGGGGAGACGGCGGCTACACAAAAGAGCTTAAAGGTCAGGCCGCCCCCAAGGTGAATGTACAGGAAGAGAAAGTCCTGGGATGGGAGCGGCCATGTGAAAGAGCTCTAAAAGGCCACCATCCCCCAGATGAAGTGCGGTCAAATAAACTATTACAGCATTAAGTGTCCTAATTTTATTTTAATATTTTCTTTATAGGTGAATTACAGGGGTCAGTGGGCCTTAATGGCAAGGCATGCTCACACTGGTGGTTCTCCAAGTGCTGTCATGCAGGGGCAGGCTTGCTGTGTAGGCTGCATTTAAAGAACAATATTTACTTACCATGAACCCCACAACCACCACCAGGGTTATGGGGCATGGCACTGGGCTGGTTGTTAAGGTCCCTACTTTCTGAGGAACTCCAGCTCTGGGCTGACCAGTTTAGGGGTGTTAATGTGATGGCAGGGAGACCCCACACTGTGAGCCCCCCTACTACAGCATTATCCCCCTGACTGGTTTCGCTTAGTGCTTGTTGTTAGTAAATAAGGGGAGGTGGAATCCTAAACTGTTTTGTTTTCCAATAACAGATTAGGGTGATTTTTTTGGGAGTGGGGTTATTTTAATTAGCCAGTGCTCTACCAGCCTTTACCTCACAACACATTATTGCTGTCGACCATCTGGTGTCAACCTATTACCTGTCGATCTACCATCTGGATACTCGCCTCACTTTGGTTGCATTCCATGCATTCAGTTAACTAAACTGATCTCTAGCTCCCATGACTGCAGCTTGTATTTTGGATTCTCTGTCTTCTGGATTTCTCACCACTGCTTTGTCCCTTATTATCTTGTCTATGCCTACAATGCAGCCACTGAAGCACTTTTCTATGCTTTCAGTCTGTGTTTATCTTAAAGTGTCCCCTGCATCTGAAGCCCCCACTGTACTGTAACATTTACGGAACCCCATTTCTTCATCAAACCTATGACCATTTCACTGAGACTGACCCTGAGCTTTTCTGTGGACCCATCAGCCTCTGAAATCACATAACTACTGCCTGGACAAAAAATCCCTGGTCATCTCAGTATTTGCATCCAGTACCATTTGTGTCATGACATTTCTCTGCTTACTACTATTTACCTAACTTATGGATGTCAATGCTTGTAGTGCCAACTGCTGTCACAGCAAGTAATGAATGCATGCAGTAGCATGCAAGAACAGTCGTGGGCTGTCACTGCGTGCCGGCAGTACCACACACTTGTACGGTAGGTTTTCACATATGTTTTACAAACTAGACAGGGGTAACAGAAGAGGCCCAATGTTACTCATTATATGAAAGTTTTATGCAACTTCTCGAATTCATGATTGACAAAAGAATTAAAGCTGATTTGTTTTTAATGCTGTGGTTAAAGCAGATTCCACATGGTCAATCAATCTAAACACTTTAAAGTTAAATTCGGTAACTTTGGCAGTTTTATTTATGACCCTTGAATTACTAGCTATCATTACTGTTCAAGGTAAAATTAAAAATAAATCTAAAATCCTATTTACAGTATTTAAAACAGTAAAAATATAAATCTTAACTCAAACCACAAACATACAGTGCAATATGAGGATTTAGGGGGTTATTCAGAGTTGGTTGCAGATTTTGCTATTTTAGCAAAATTTGCAAACACTAAAATCGCATGCTGGAGGCTGCCCAGCACAGGGCAAGGCTGCCCAGCATGTGTAGCTCCGCCAAGCGATGCCATCGCAATTCAATTGTGATTGCCTCACAAAAACCTAGGCAGGCGCGCCGCTATTATGTTTCCGTATGCAGGAAATGAGTGTGACTTCATCGGCCGGCCCCGAAAATGGCAATGACATGCCTGCATTTCCTTGCCCACGCCCCCCCCCCTCCCCCAAATGCCACATTGCTGCCCCCGGATACCCATTACCTGTCAATCATCTTGCAAACGCATCCTTCTGGGATGTGATCGCATCATGATAGCCCACGCATGCGCAATGCTGCCAGTGCACATGTGCAGTGTTCTGGAAATGGCCTGTTTGTGATTTGTGGAACACTGCGATAAGGTCTGAATAGCCCCCTTAATCTGCAAAAGGATGTAATATAGTCAGCATACTGTCAGTGAAGATCCCAATGGCCACAATCCTGGCAGCGGTATCCCCATGGTCACAATCCCAACAGATGCCGACGGTAAGTACTGGGGCTAGGGTTAGTTTTAGGGTTGGGATTGGGCACTAGGGTGAGGATTATGATGCGGGAAGGGATGGTTAGGGTTAGATTACTGAAGTGAATGGTTATGGTTTGGACACGGGTGGTGTTGGTTAGGGTTAAGGACCCTGACCACCAGCATATCATACCCAACCCTCTGCAAACAACAAGTGTAAGCCTCAAATTTCATCCCATAAATTTGAATTGGTGGTCTCTTTATGATTGTACTATGAACATGTTCCTGCCCATCGAACTGGTCAAATGCGATCAAATGCCCAACTGGTTCAAAATGAGCAACCACTTCCTAAAGGCTACCATGCATCTGGATCAAGTTCATAAAATGGGTGGTCTTCTGTTTGCCGGCGGTCGGGCTCCCGGCGCTCAGTATACCGGCGCCGGGAGCCCGACAGCCGGAATACCGACAATTATTTTCCCTCGTGGGGGTCCACGACCCCCATAGAGGGAGAATAAAATAGTGTGGCGCGCGTAGCGCGCCACCGTGCCCGTAGCGTGGCGAGCGCAGCGAGCCCGCAAGGGGCTCATTTGCGCTCGCCAAGCTGTCGGTAAGCCGGCGGTCGGGCTCCCGGCGCCGGGATGCTGGTCGCCGGGAGCCCGACCGCCGGCCAGCCGTAGTGAACCCCATAAAATAAACTACAAGCTGTAACAGCAATTATTTAAACTAATAATTAGTTCAGTGTTTGCCAAGCAAATTATCAGTAATATAAGTGTGATATTTTCTGATGACACTTTCTGATACAGCCATTTCCTATGGTAGATAAGTGCACAATCAATATCTACTTTAATTACAATTCAGCCCTTACATGGGATATCAGCTATCTTTTTGATTGACATGATATGAAATTGCAGCTCTAGGACTTGACCGGGCTCTCAAATCAGATCACACAGTCACTTATAGAGCCCAGATTTAATAAATAAACCTTCACTGAATTGTCATACTCAACTAGAGCACTCATTCATTTTACAGAAACAACCAATAAGCATGACTGCATTAAAATGTGTTACAATCCGCAGCATTACAGTTCTTTCCACAGACATTTCCAATAATAACAATAATTTGAGGAATTTATGCCACAAATGTAATTTTGCACATTGTGGTTTTTCTCTACACTTTGCCACGTGATTTTCTGCTGTGAAGCAGCTGTTCATGATTAGAATTGAATGGACATCTATAGAAGAGTTAGGTGCAAGGAAGATTGATATGAATAATCCTACTGTGCAAGAAAAATGCACCTGATAAATTAGTTCCGACCATTTTTCCGCAACACAGAATGTAACATAGGAGTTTGACTATAAGCAATGCAGACAGTTTGTGAAAGTGGGAGTGAGGGGCTTAAATAATAGATGTTATCGGTAGAAATTGTATAAACAATGTCTCTTTGTATATGCCACTAGACTTTTATTTAACTACAGTGTAATGATGTTTCATAAGAATAAACCAATTCATTTCTTATAGAAATCTATACTTTTATTAAATCAGCCAGAAAATTGTGATTCTAAACTTCTAACAATGGCTCCACAGTATCACACAGAACATATACTGTAGACAGACAGACAGATATTTAGATAGATATCGCTGTTCGGCGATGCCGGTTGTTGTTTGGCGACATGCATGCGCATTGCGGTGCATACGCATGAGCAGTCTTTTCGATAATCGCCCGTTGTAAGAAAATGCATAGCAGTGATCAGGTCTGAATCAGGCCCTAGGTGTGATGTCTATTTAGAGAAACGTGCAGTATTCAACTCGTAAAGCTGCTGATGTTGCTCTGATTAATGCTCCTGGGTTCTTCCAGTCAGGTGGTGATTTGCATACTGCAAGTAGGTGTGCAACATACCATAACCTTGGACAGCCATTATTCCTGCAGTCACACTGCACCACATGCTTTTGGGTACTTTAAAAGTCATCACAATCAATTTCCCAACAATAGAATGGTGTTGGTGTAATGGTTAGCATTACTGCCTCACAGCACTGAGGTTATTGGTTCGATTCCCACCATGGCCCTATCTGTGCGGAGTTTGTATATTCTCCCCGTACTTGCGTGGGTTTCCTCCATGTACTCCGGTTTCCTCCCACAATCTAAAAATATACTGGTAGGTTAATTGGCTCCCAACAAATATTACCCCTTGCGTGAATGTGTCTGTGTGTACATGTGATAGGGAATGTAGATTGTAAGCTCCACTGGGGCAGGGACTGATGTGAATGGGCAAATATTCTCTCTGTACAGCGCTGCGGAATATGTGTGCGCTATATAAGTAACTGGTAATAATAATAATTTAGTGTTCGATTTCAAATTGATTTTCAAAAATAAATTTTAGTAAATGAGTGGGATTTGAGTTGAATTCGGTTTTAATCAAAATTGCAAATCTAAATCGAATGGAAATCAAATGCCAAATCCCTTTAAAACTGAAAATGAAATCATAGTAAATATACCCCTCCAGATCTGTAACCAAGACTGCATTTTAAGTAGAGGTGCAGTTTCATTTGACTAGTTGATAGCAGTTTGCTGGGATTTTTTTTATGTACAGTATAATACAGTTCTGCACAAATCTACCTTTCATGCATCTTGCATCACTTTGGTTGAGCGATTTCCACATTGTGTGTCATTGTCTATCTATATTCATCATGTATATCCAATAAATAAGATCAAATCATTGTATAACTGAAAATCAAGTTGTTGGTTGAAACTTAAACATACAGTATTAGTTACAAGAGTAAGGTCATTTAAATTCTTGATTCTTGATTCCATGGATGCTACAGTTGATGTAGGCCACTGTCAGGGGGGTAACTTGAACTTTGGGGGCCCCATAGCAAAGCTTGAAAGTGCCCATGTCACTAAAATGCCCCTTGTGGGTGCAGGAGAGAGAGAGAGAGAGAGAGGGTCGGGGGAGAAAGAGAGAAAGAGATTGGGGAGAGAGGGAGAACAGGGAGAGAGAGAGTTTCATGGAAAAAGAGGGAATGAGAAAAAGAGAGACAGGAGCATAGAGAAAGGGTGTCAGAGCAAGAGAGAGAGAGAGAGAGAATGGGGAGGTAGAATGGAGAGAGGGGAGCAAGCGAGATTGTCAGAGAGGAAGAGAGAGAGAAAGAGAGGGAAGCAAAAGAGAGTGAGAGTGTCAGGGAGAGAAAGAGAGGGAGAGAGAATGAGAGAGAAGGCGTGCCAGGGAGAGAAAGAGAGATTGACAGTGTCAGGGAGAGAGAGACAGTGTTAGATAGGGAGGGAGCATAATCGTGTCAGGGAGAGAGACTGGGAGATAGAGAGACACAGTGTCAGAGACAGATAAAGTGTCAAGGAGAGGCAGTGTCAGAGGGTGGGATGTACTAAGATTTTACGCTGTGCTGAGCTGCGTTGCACTGCGCTAATTACCCTCTTACACTGCATGATGTTGTCACCCTGTTCAGAGTGGTAAGAGGGCTATTAGCGCAGAGCAACACATCTCAGTGTAGCGTAACATCTTAGTACATACCGCCCAGAGTGAGAGAGAGAGAGAGGGGATGGCAGTATTGGAGAGAGAGGGAGAGAGTGTCAGAGAGAGAGAGAGAGAGAGAGTGTTGGAGAGAGCAAGAGGGGTGACAGTATCAAAAAGAGAGAGAGAGGGAGAGATAGTGTCAGAGAAAGAGACTGCCAGGGAGAGAGCAACAGCATCAGGGAGAGAGAGAGGGACAGTATCAGGGAGAGACAGTCTCAGAGAGGGAGTGAGAGTGTGTCAGGGAGAGAGACAGAGAAAGAGAGAGAGAAGAGCAAGGGAGAGAGTATCAGGGAGAAAGTGGGGGGATACATTACCTGTCCCTCCTGAACACAGAAGAGGTTTCTGATGGGAGCGGGCACTTCACATGAATGGCCCCTGCAGCCCCCCCCCCCCCCCCCCCACATCCTCTGAGTAAGCTGCAGCCTGCGGGGAAGGGGGTGCTATCGGCTGCAGCAGCCGTTCTCACAGTGGAAGGCGGTGAAGGAGGGAGCAGCGGGACTTGGAGGCAGCCTATGTCTGGGTGCAGGGGAAGCTGTGGGCCCTGGAAGCAGCTCGGGCCCCATAGCAGCTGTACCCCCTGCACCCTCCACTGGCCACTGTGTTGATCATCTCATGATATCCACCAAGATGTACTGTTTGACTGTAGCCATTAGCGTGTTTTCACGACAAAATGCTTCAGCACCTTATTTAGCAGGGGCCGGATGTAATGCTGTCCGAGTTGGCTGGAGGTATGGGTTGCCAGTTGAACTCTAACTTTTTTTTAATCGATAATCATTAACAATGCAAAAACATGTCTTTTATAAGACTGCCACTTTAAAAAACCTCACAGTTCTGCGGCAACCCACACCTCCGGTCAACTCAGATGGCATTACTTCGGGCTCCTGATGTTGGAAGACACCACTGAGTAGTGAGATTGCTGGTTCCAGGTGTCTCTTCGTCAGGCATCAATTTCTAGCAATGTTGGTATTATTCATTTTTTTGTCAATGCCAAGCAAAGTGTGTTTAGTCTATGGTGTTTCATATATAATATGATTTGTTGTCAGTGGTGGATTTTACCTAGGGGCTACAGCCCCCTCCCCCCAGTAAAATCCACCACCTCAGTAAACCAATTGCAGTCCATGACTACAATGATTTTATTACCTACAGTATGAGGAATCATCAAAAAAGCACTGATTTTTTAAGACATTTTACTGACTCTTTAACTGGGGGAACCTGCTCCGGAAAAGCATATTGCTCACTATTTTATTGAAGAGGATCTGGATTCCTGTGCTCTTTTCAAGGCAACAAACACCACCAAATCTGATTCCCTAGGTAGATAGGGCGCTGATCTTTAATCACATCATCATTAGCAAGAAGTCTCACCTACTGCTTAAGGCCCTCATACATTGCCGATATAATGCTACAATTTCCCGTTCCTTTGACAGCTAGGGCGGGGTATCTGGAATATTGAACATGTTTAAAAATCTCAATTCAATGATCCTGACCAAACGGTCTGGATCAGCAATTTGGGGATTTTTAAAATAATTTCACTGATTCACAGACGGACCACCTATCATTGATAGCTGCAGGTCGGGAAATCGGGGAAACTAACTTTAGATGTATGGGGGCCTTTACCTAGTGAACATCATTACCATCCTCCAGTACCTGTTACTCATTGACTAGAAGTGTGCTTCTACACCAGTAATCCACTGTTATCAGTTCTGCTTCAGCGCTTATCCATTCCAAGCTCAGTGCTAATACTCATCTGTTGCTTCCTACATTCTGGAACATTGGTCTGCACCATCAGAACATCAGAAACATCACAACCATTCTGACTGTCATTTTAACAGCTGGGAAGTCACCAAGTACACACTGGGAGAGCTGGGGGTGGGGATGTCTTAATTTACACTTTTCCAGCGTCTGCTAATGTCTGCAGCTGCCGGGTGGGGGGTCCTGCCTGCTGACTGGTAAGCAGTGATCGGTACCACAGAAAACACTGAGGTAAGGGTGTAGGGAGGTTCCTCTGAGAGTTTCAGCTGCAGGAAGTTTCTCTTCCTTGCAGCCGCACATGCAGTATATCTGACTGGTTGCATCCTGTGCGACCAGATCAGATAAAGCACTTCCTGGTGTGGTCGCACCTGATGCGCATTGTTCAGCAGTTGGGAGAACTCTCTCAATGGATTGTGTTAATGTATTGACATTATTTTTCTATTACATTTATTGTCTAACTAACTATGACTAAACCAACCATTACAAAAAGGATCTGGTATCCATAACAGATTTACGCTATTTAAAGTGAATTATTATATTTGGAATATCTATAAAACTGGTATTCATATTCAAAACAAAACTTGTTTTAAGATTTTAAGTAAAATGAAGTGTAAAATATTGGCATGACATGACTAGTCAACTTGAAAATGAGTCCTGCTGGTTCATCAGCACAATAATTAACAAGTAGTCATCCATTATTAAGAAGTTAAAACAGGTCATGCTGTGCAGGTAGTTCTTATAGAGGTTTCCATTTAAATTAAAATAATGAGGGATTTTTTTTTTTTTACTCTCTGAATAACCAGTTCATTGCAGTAAGAAAAGCAAAAAAAAAAAAAAAAAAAAAAACAGTTGTAAATATACTACAGTATAATTATGAGGCTTATATGGCTAAATTTTTCTTTTATAGAACACTATTACTCCAGAGGCTCTTGAAATGTGTGAGCAGCAACACTACACCCATAAACCACACAGCTCTAAATTAAATAAATTCTCAAAATATGTGTAGCGCAGTGAACAGGCCAGTAATAAATACTGCTGACGAATAGTTATTAGGAAATGTAGCTATACAGTATTTTGTATTGTGAAGTGTGAAATAAACATAAATACAGAAAACTGAACAAATAATATAATTTCTTATGATTTCTTGCTCAATAGAAACATAAACAACCCACAAAACTTTATCAAGCTAAATAAATAAAGACTCGGACAGAGATGTTTTGGAAAAATAAGCTCATAGCCAAATATATTGATCAGAGTTGTTGGTATATGTTTAATTTGCCAGCTGTCGGTATCCTGGCATTCAGGATACCGACGCCGG